>NC_135805.1:139449539-139739338 GCF_964213995.1 Mustelus asterias
TGATTGTGTGGGGCGGGGGTGCAGATGGGGGAGGGGGGAAGAAAAAACCCACCGCATGCGCACTGCTCCGCACGCTCATCTTTAAAAGAGATTACTGCGCAGGCGTACGGCTATTAGGATGGCGTATTTTTGGGGCGGACTAAAGTAGGGGCGAAGCGTCGAGCTGGGGAGGCCTGGGGAGTCTGCCGTTGGAGCCGGGCTAGCGGGACCGTCCGCTTTTCACACCCGCCGCCGCAGGTTCGAATTACCGGCCGAGCTCGCAGCCTATTTGGAACGGGCGCTTTTTAAAAAAAAATTTTCGAGGAATAAATCGGAAGGAGGAAAAAAAAAGGAGAGATAGCGGGAGCGGAAGTAGGGCGTGGTGTGACCCGGATGCAGTTGGTGCGGTTTAGTTGCTGCGTCATCACCGCCTCACAGTAAGTGCCTTCACAGAGGGGACAGAGGGAGAGGGAAGCTGCCCAGGGCCCAGTGCTATCATCACCAGACTATTAATACAGATCTGAGGACCCAGGTTCGCATCCCACACAGCAGATGGTGGCATTTGAATTCAATATAAAAATCATTGTTGGAAAGAACCAATCTGGTTCGCTAATGTCCTTTTGGGAAAGGAAATCTGTTGTCCTTGCCTGGTCTGGCCCACATGTGACTCCAGAGCCACAGCAATGTGGTTGACTCTCAGCTGCCCTCCAAGGGTAACTTGGGGATGGGCGATAAATGCTGGCCACTGCAGTGGGAAGCAATGGAAAAGAAGTCATACTTCACCCCAGCCACTGTTTGGAAGGGTTGGGGGGAGATCTCCACTGTGTGTGCTGGCTAATATTTATCCCTCAGTGTCACTGGATTGGCTGTTATTGTAGTGCTTGTATGGTGACACAGTTGCACTGCCTCACAGTGCCAAGAGTCCCAGCTTGGGTCACTGTGCGGAGTTTGTACTTTCTCCCCATGTCTGTGTGGGTTTCCTCCGTGTGCTCCGGTTTCCTCCCACAGTCTGAATAAACGTGCTGGTTGGGTGCATTGGCCATGCTAAATCCTCCCTCCCTTAGTGTATCCGAACAGGAGACAGAGTGTGGCGATTTTCACAGTAACTTCATTGCAATGTTAACTATAAGTTTACTTGTGACATTAAATAAACTTAATGTGACCCCAGAGCCACAGCAATGTGGTTGATACTCAACTACCCTCCAAGGGCACTAGGGATGGTCAACAAATGCTGGCCCAGCCAGTGATGCCCATGTCCTATGAACGAACAAAAAAAAACCCTTGGCATGTCCCAAGGTGCTTCACAGCCAATTCAGTTTGGTTTTCCACTGTAGTCACGTTACAAATGTAGGAATCACAGTGGCCAATCGCTTCATAAACAGCAAAATCCTGCAAACAGCAATGTAATAATTGCCAGCTATCTGCTTTTTGTTGAGAGGCAAACATGGATGGGTAAGCTTCTTGATTAGACAAGGTCTTTTAGTTTGACATCTCATCCAAAGCTCACCTTTGTCCCATGTAGTACTACACCGGTACAGTCAACCTAGATTATTGGATGGAGTTCTGGAAGCTGAAGGGGTGGGGACTTTGACCCAAGGCCTAATGGAATCAAGTATGCCCCTCCTGTGGTTACTCATTATTTTCAAGTTGGGTAGTAAGACTCATTTGAGTAGTTTGGTTCTATTGACTGCAAAAATGCGTTGTCTTTTGATTTTACTTTTGTGTTTTCATTAAAAATACTAGATGTCTGAACTCTTTAATAGAAGAATGTCGGTTAGGTTGATCAGTGTCTCAAAATGATTAGTTAGAATCATAGAATCCCTACAGTGCAGAAGGAGGCCATTCGGCCCATTGCGTCTGGTGAGGGCTGTATTTCTCCGTTTGTGTGATCACCAGCCTGCTCTGCCTTAGAAGCATGTTTTATTTACAGTGCATAAACTTGGCAGATTATCTCTGGACCAAGCTGCCTTTTCTGGAAGGGAAAAGGCATGGATGGGATGCTCCCTCAGATAAACACAATCTTTACATTATTATTGTATGTTGTGATTCACATTTCCAATGTCTTTCTCTTGACGTCTACACTAAACCATGGAACCTGCAAAACGCTTTGAAATTTGAGTGCTATTTCGTTTATCTTTTAGTTCTTTGCAATTATAGATCTGGGATCCATACCAGTTTAGGATACTGCTTTGTAGGGTCATCATCGTCCATGTAACTTTAGGAAAGATTTGTTTTTCTGGTTGTTGGTTTCGCAATGTTTCCATTTAGAAAATTTGCCCTTCTCTCAAAGAACAATATAGCACAGGAACAGGTCCTTCGGCCCTCCAAGCCCGCGCCGCTCCCTGGTCCAAACTCGACCATTCTTTTGAATCCCTCCATTCCCACTCCGTTCATGTGGCTATCTAGATAAGTCTTAAACGTTCCGAGTGTGTCCGCCCCCACCACCTTGCCCGGCAGCGCATTCCAGGCCCCCACCACCCTCTGTGTAAAATTAGTCCTTCTGATATCCATGTTAAACCTCCTCCTCCTCCTCCTCCTCTCTCTCTCTCTCTCTCTCTCTCTCTCTCCCCCCCCCCCCCCCCCCTCACCTTGAACCTACGACCCCTTGTGAACGTCACCACCGATCTGGGAAAAAGCTTCCAACCGTTCACCCTATCTATGCCTTTCATAATTTTATACACTTCTATTAGGTCACCCCTCATCCTCCGTCTTCCCAGGGAGAACAACCCCAGTTTACCCAATCTCTCTTCATAACTAAGCCATTCCATACCAGGCAACATCCTGGTAAACCACCTCTGCACTCTCTCTAACGCCTCCACGTCCTTCTGGTAGTGTGGCGACCATAACTGGGCGCAGTATTCCAAATGCGGTCGAACCAACTTTCTATACAACCGCAACATCAGACCCCAACTTTTATACTCTATGCCCTGTCCTATAAAGGCAAGCATGCCTTATGCCTTCTTCACTACCTTCTCCACCTGTGACGTCACTTTCAAGGATCTGTGGACTTGCACACCCAGGTCCCTCTGCGTATCTACACCCTTTATGGTTCTGCCATTTATCTCATGGTAGACCTTGTCGTTCCCCTTCATGTGTTGAGCTTAGGCTGATACTGCTCTTAACTTCCTGCTCAGTTCAACAATGGGAATGGATTGCTGTTGAATGGAAATAACTACAATGCTCCATGTGTTCAGTTGCTATTCGTGACTCTTCCGGATGAAGAAGCATGTAAAATTTGAAGATTTTTTTCAAGCTAACAAAATATTTGATATTTGAGAAAATTAACAATTGCTAATTTAGATTGAGTTATTGATGTCATGTGTGCAGTTGCCAGAATGGATTGCTTGTTGACTGTGGGTTTTTTGTTTTGTATAGAAATGATGTAGACTTGTTGATGTTTTTGTAGAAACTTCAGTTTTATTATTGTTACAGAAAGTTTGTGCCAGGTCTCCTCTCGCTGCTAACTTGTTGACTCGGTGTATTGCCCTGAATTATTTCAGCTAGCAGGGACTGTAGATTGAAGTCTCTGAATCTGAGATGCTGGAAAGTCAATGAGATGTACCACTTTACGGCAAGATGTTTTCTTGGGGCTGCTTAGCTCAGGCATAACACTGTGCTCAATATGAAGTTACAGTTCTTGTAATGAAGCTGCTCTGGAGTTCTCAGCAATTGTAAAGGAGGGGTTCAGAGTCCCCCTTACTGGAATGAACAGACCCACAAAGTAATGGCTAGTCTGTTATTGTTATCCATAAAATGACAGCTTACTTTAAGCAAACAATCCATCCTCATGCTATTCTTTACCTTGTATAGCAAAGTTACTGTCAGCGTGTAGTTTAATATTTTCCGAACAAAGGATTGTAATTATTCTGCCCAATCAAGTTTGATTTTTCTTAACCAGTGTATTTCCATTCTTATCATTTGGGTCTGTGAGTGTGCAGTTACTCTGGAAGCTTTGCTGGAAAAGCAGCCAAGATTTGTCTTTGTTTAAACACGCAAAGTGAAGCTTAAATTTGCTGTCCCATGTTCATTGGAAGACTGTCAGCCAGTCTTCTTCTGGAGTTTCTGTTCTCAAATCTTCGCTATAATTTTTGCAAGGAATACTTTTTTTAAAAAAAAAGTTAGTTGCAGCTAGTGTCCAATCATTCACTTTTTTTTTCTGTTTAAGATTCCCAAAAACGAAGGGTTTGTCATATGAGGAGCAGCTGAGGATTCTGGGTTTCTCCTCAATGGAGTTTAGAAGGATGAGTGGGGTCTAATTGAAACTTGGAGAATACTGAGGCCGAGGAAGAGTGAACGTGGAGAGGATGTTTCCACTAGTGAGAGAGATGAGAACTCAAAGGCACAACCTCAGTTTTAAAGGAGTGTCCCTTCACACTGAGATGAGGAGGAATTTCTTCAGCCAGAGTGTGGTGAATCTGTGGAACTCATTGCCACAGAGGGCTGTGGCCATTGAGTGTCTTTAAGACAGATAGGTTCTTGATTTAATAAGGGGACCAAGGGTTATGGGGGGGAATGGGGATGAGAATCATATCAGCCATGATTGAATTGTGGAGTAGACTCAATGGGCAGAATGGCCTAATTCTGCTCCTAAATCTTATGGTCATATTTGCTTGTGCTGTCTTTGCTACATGCTTCTACATGCTTCAGCATGCTACATCCACACACAACTAATATTTACAACATCATTTGATGTTCCGCAGAAAGTCTCTGAACTTTTCAATGTTTTCTCAAGTAATCTTAAATAAAGTGTAATTAGGAGCACATTTTTCAGTTCAAAGTTCATTCTATAACCATGTCTAATTAAATCTCCAGTGGCAGGTGCTCACTGGGTATGTCTCTTGTGGCTACACAAAATAATTGTGCTGTTTTTGTGAATAATGGAGTCAGTTGCAGGTTAATCAAAATTGCTAATGCTGCCTATTTTTACCCCTGGAGCCACCTGCTCCAGCTTGTCCCATCCAAACCTTTGTTACCTCGAGACTTGATTATTCAAATACATTCCTGGCCAGTCTCCCTAGCTCTACCTTCCACAAGATTGAGGTAAATGCTAACTGTGCTGCCCTAACTCTCGTATCCTGCTCGCCTGTGCTTGCTGGTCTTTATTGATGCTTGGAAAGCCTTGATTTCAAAATTCTCATCCCTTGTTTTCAAATCCCTCTGTGTCATTGCTGATCTCTATAATCTCCTCAGCCCGACCTACCTTTCATTCTAGCCTCTTGCATATTGCAATGTTAAATTGCTTAACCTCTGGTGGCCTTACCTTCCTAACGAAGGGACAGCCTGTTCTGAAAGCTAGTGGCTTTTGCTACCAAATAAACTTGTTGGACTTGAACCTGGTGTTGTTAGACTTCTTACTGGCCTTGCCTTCAGCAGCCTTGGGACTTTCTGGAACTCCCTCTCCCCACACCTTTCCAGTTCACTTTCTGTCCTTAAACATTACTACGGCCAAGCTTTTGTTCTCCTAGCCTCATATGCTTATGTGGCTCCATGTCAAATATTTTGTACTTGTAAGGTGCATTATGTATTTGATATTTAGGCAGCAGACCAGTATCCTGACTTGTTTGTGAGGTGATTTAATCAGCTGCAGACGTTCAGCCTCTGCTGTTGTGTGATGCAGAAATTGGCAGTGTTGTCGCAAGTAATCTTGTACCTCAGAAAACTCGCCTTTTTTACGTGTAGGCTATAGAATTAGCCAGCAGGGAGTGTGTCCATCTTTTATTTCAAAAGATCTACAATAATATTGACAAAAGAATAGTCTAATATAATGCTTCTGAGCAGCATGCTTGTGCATTCTTTCATTGTGTAATCTGGTCAGAGAAGGCATATGATGAGGCGATGGCCTAGTGCTGTTACCGTTAGACTATTCATCCAGAAACTCAGCTAATGTTGTTCTGGGGACCCGGGTTCGCATCCCACCACGGCAGATGGTGAATTCAATAAAGAATATCTGGAATTAAAAGTCTACTGATCATGAAACCATTGTCGATTGTCTGGACAAACCCATCTGGTTCACTAATGTCCTTTAGGGAAGGAAATCGGTCCTCTTTACCTGGTCTTCCCTACTTGTGACTCCAGACGCACAGCAATGTGGTTCACTCTCAACTGCCCTCTGAAATGACTTAGCGGGCACTCAGTTCAAGGGTAACGAGGGATGGGCAACTAATGCTGATGTGGAGTTGCTGGCGTTGGACTGGGGTAAACACAGTAAGAGTTTTAACAGCACCAGGTTAAAGTCCAACAGGTTTATTTGGTAGCAAATACCATTAGCTTTCGGAGCGCTGCTCCTTCGTCAGTTGGAGTGGAAATCTGCTCTCAAACAGAGCACAGAGACACAAAATCAAGTTACAGAATACTGATTAGAATGCGAATCCCTACAGCCATCCAGATCTTAAAGATACTGACAATGTGAGTGGAGGGAGCATTAAGCACAGGTTAAAGAGGTGTGTATTGTCTCCAGACAGGACAGCCAGCAAGTCCAGGAGGCAAGCTGTGGAGGTTACTGATAGTGTGACATAAATCCAACATCCTGGTTTAGGCTGTCTTCATGTGTGTGGAACTTGGCTATCAGTTTCTGCCCAGCGACTCTGCGCTGTCGTGTGTCGTGAAGGCCGCCTTGGAGAACGCTTACCTGAAGATCAGAGGCTGAATGCCCGTGACCGTGACAACTAATGTTGGCCAGCTAGTGACACCCATGTCTCACGACTGAATAAAAAACAAAATTTGGCTTAAAATGGATTTCGGGCAGAAAGAAAATTGATATTACATACATGAGCATATGCTAGATTACAGTAATTCCATGTATATGGTAAAAGTATGTTGTTAGAAGCTGAGCCAATGGACAGGTACAACCTTCAAGAGTCTTGTGATCTACAGGTTTGGATTGGGTGACATGTATAGTAAGTGTGTAGGTGACAGACACTGAATTAGTACTCCTGAGTCTGTGTTCTGGAGCTGGAACAATCCACGGTTAGCACTTTGGTTCAGTGCTGTGTAATGGGAATTTAGTTGCTGACTGCACCTTACTGTGCCAGCTGATGGTGAATGGCATTAACAGCAGTCGCAAAGTGCAAACTCCAGATGGTCCCACTCTTCCCGGAGATTGGGTGGGGGGAAGCTCCGTGACTAATGAGTGATTCTGTTGCTGCAAATTAGGCTGAAATTTGTTTGTTAAATTTCTGTCCCCTTCATGACCACTCATTCCAAAACCCTTCAACTTAAAGGAATTACCTCCTTTAGGGAGTAAAGCATTACTTCCAGTTACAAATTAAGTAAGATGTACAGCACAGAAGCTATTTGTTTTAATACTGCTCACAATCATTCTGTTGCTTTGCTTCATCTAATCTGATCAGCGTGACCTATTCATTTGTTCATTGCATACTTGTACCACTTCCTCCATAAATGCATCCTCTATTCTCAACTTCCATATTCTAATTCTTTAGATTTTAAAAAAAGTTCTTCCTGAACTCGCTTTTTGGTTTTAGTAGCAACTGTCTCCTAATTGACTTCTGCTTTTGGACATGATAGTGGCTAGTGTCTTCCTATATTTCATCCAGGTGCCTGCTTTTCTACTGACACTGGGTTTGAAGGTGGGGTTGGTGGTTCATAGCTGGATCCAATTATGTCCCTGCTGTGTGTACTTTCCAACAGAAACCTCCTCTTGCTTTTGGTCCTGCTTCCTGCACCTAATGATGTGAAGCTAATTGCAGTACCTTTTGATTTGATTTATCATTTTTCACATGTATTAACATATGGTAAAAAGTATTGTTTCTTGCGCGTCATACAGACAAAATATACCGTCCATAGAGAAGGAAACGAGAGAGTGCAGAATGTAGTGTTAGTCATAGCTAGGGTGTGGAGAGAGATCAACTATGCAAGATAAGTCCATTCAAAAGTCTGATGGCAGTAGGGAAGAAGCTGTTCTTGAGTTGGTTGCTCACTTGAGTCGGATAGCACCGTCCTGGTTGACACTAACACAGCATAGCCCCTAAACAGCAAATCTGGGACCTTCCTGGTCTGTACATGCTGTTTGTTAGATAAATGTGCTGAATCATTGAGGGTGGCACAGCATCTGTGGTATTGTTAAAGGGAATTGTGTCAGCCATGTGAAAGAGAAGTCTCAGAGCCTCGAAAGCTTGTGTGGCTTTTGCTACCAAATAAACCTGTTGGACTTTAACCTGGTGTTGTTAAACTTCTTACTGTGTTTACCCCAGTCCAACGCCGGCATCTCCACATCAAAGAGAAGTCAAACAGCTGCTTGTCAAATTGGCAAATTTTTTTGCATGTGTGCTTTTAAAAGTAATTCTTTCTTGCCCCGACCTGTTCCCCACCAGACTCCTTCCAAAGGTTTTCATTACTTGCTTTCTGGGTTGCTGAACAATTTTCTTGGACATTTTCTACAGGGTTATGCCTTACAATGTTTAGAGTCATTAAAGATAGCAGCTGTTCAGCTTACTGTGTACATGTGGGCTATTTGCTCAGTCAATCTCAAATTAATATCACAGCTTTACTATTTCCCCTTGGCTCACCTGTTTGTGCTTTAAGAGATACATTAGTTTCTTGCTCAACTACTCCCTGTGGCCGAGCTTTAACAATTACATAATTAAATTTACTGCAACCTCCCTCTTGCTCATGCAACTGTGTTTTATTCTGTAAAGGCACATCATTACTCTTCTGGCAGCTTGATGTAGCACTGATCAGATTTTCTTTGATTATTAACAAAACTTTAGATTTTGCAAGGTCACCAAATGACTGGTGTCCTTCCACTCATTTGATCTCCTCTGTCGAGAAGTTGGAGTATTATTACCGCAAGTCAGTTTCACTTCGTCCATTTCTGGTATTGATCAGCCTCCACCTAAATGCTTCGTGACACTGCCCTAACCTTGACCTTCAACTCCGAACCTGATGCTATGTGCCATTTCTGTGTATTGCTCAGAGTTTGTTCTTTATTCATTGTAGCAAGATATTGGCGTTTCTGCCTAAGGCAGCTAAATTTGGGAATCTTCAGCCTTGGTTCTTCAAGTCCTCCCTCTTTTACTGGGAATTGGCGTAATGTTTCTCATCAGCACTGCCTCTATAGTCTGGTTCATAGCTTTGTGATGAAGCAGAAGTGTATGCAGTGGTTTTAAGTTGTGCCTGGGTTTGGGCACTGCCTTCAGTCCGACATGTGGATATTTGAGCGATAAATCTCCCAGTAAAACCTAGCACCTCATTACGTTTATTACTGCAGCTGACCATTTGGATGTGATGAATGAACAAATGCTTGGTATTGTTTTTAACCTCCCTGTTGGCACGTTCAGTCCCACTTGTGTAGTAGATGTACTGCCCCCACTCCCTCAGGGGTGCAATACTTTGCATTTGTCCATGTTGATCCTTTTAAACCACCGTGAACCCAATCACACTCTTAAGCTCTTTAAGATCTTGCTTGCTTCTCTTGAATTCATGATGTACAGCATTCTTGCTTGAAGTCAGGTTGTGCGTTAATAAGAGCATAATAAATCTGAGCTGGAGGAGATGATATGACACCTTGAGCCTGTTCTGTCATTCTGTGTGATCATTGCTGATCTTTGGCCGCACACCATTTGTCGTCTCCTCGTATCCCTTGATTCTCAAAAAATGTGTCTCAGATTTGAATATAGAAAGCATTCTTTCTGGTTGTTTCACAGCTTGGTATGGCTCCTGCCCTGCCCAAGACCACAAGAAACTACAAAAGGTTGTGAGTGGAGCTCAGTCCATCACTCAAACCAGCCTCCCATCCATCGACTCTGTAGACACGTTCTGCTGCCTCGGAAAAGCGGCCAGCATAATCTAGGACCCCATGCACCCCGGACATTCTCTCTCCCTCCTCGGGAGAAAGAGACAAAAGTCTGAAGTCGAACTGATTCGAGAACAGCTTCTTCTCTGCTGCCATCAGACTTTTGAATGGACCTACCTCACACTAAGTTCTTTCTCTACACCCTAGCTCTGACTAATACATTCTGCACCCTCTCCTTTAAGAACGGTATGCTTTGTCTGTATAGCACGCAAGAAACAATACTTTTCACTGTGTGCTAATATATGTGACGATAAATCAAATTTTAAAAAATGAATGGTAGAGAATTCCAAAGATTCACAGCCCTTACTGTGAAGAAATTTCTCCTTGATTTGGTCCCAAATGATGAGCCCCTTATCCTGAGACTATGCTCCTGTTTTCTAGACTTCCCCTGGTTGACACACCCTTTTTAAGAATGTTGCATGCTTCAATGCAATCCCCTCCCCCCACCCCCCATTCTTCTTTCTCTCTGCACTTTGGTACCAATTTACTCAGCCCCTCATAAACAATATTCATATGAGGGACCAATCCTTCACTGAAGGTTGAACCTTCACTGCACTGCCTCCAAGGCAAGTGTGTCCTCCCTTAGATATGGGGACCTAAACTGTGTGCCATACTCCAGCTGTTGTCTCTCCAATGTCTTGCGCAATTGTAGCAAGACTTCTTCCCGTACTCCAGTCCCATTGCAATAAATGCCAACATGCTATTTGCCTTTCTAACTTTGTGTTCCCAATTAAAAGGGGAGTTGAAGAGAGATGAACCAGAAGGCTGACACAAAATGCAAGTCACCAACCAAGAAGGGGGCAGGGAGTCTGCTGATTCTACAGAGGAGGCAGAAGAACGCAAATCGACAGAATTTTTGAGTATACTATTATTTCGAAAAGAAGCGGATAGATTCTGGGTCCTTCCAAAGGTGGAGGGAATGCAATCAAAATGGAAGTAGATGCAGGGGCAGTGATATCACTGACTCCCATGTACAGCGGCAAGTTGAAAACACTGCCATTGAAGCCGCCTTGTACAGAGCCAGTGGTGCCACTGAGAGGATATGTATTGAAGTGCAACTGAGGAACCAGTGTGCAGAGCTACTGTTGTACATGGGTCAGGGTGATTACTCTACTTTGAATGCTTCTGGCTGCAGAAGTTAAACTGGAACATGGTAAGTAGGCTGTTAAATTTGAAGAGAAGGTTACAGGATGTCCTTGTATCACTCCAGGATGTATTCAAGAGGACCCTGAGTGCAATTGAAAGGGGTTGAGATAAAGATTCACTAAAGTCAGAGACTTGTTCAAGAAGTCTGAAGGCATGTCTGGTGCCATACACCAATTGGCTGAAGGTAGATGCTGAATCAGAACATCTGTGGGGGCACTGCAAACAGTCATGTTCAGCAAATGGGCCATCCCAGTTGTGCCAGTCTTGAAGACAGATGCCACAATGAGAATCTGTGGGGACTAAGGAAACTGCGAGCCCAGCACTTCACAGACCTATATCCACTTTTTCTCCTAAGGAGCTGTTTAATGGATTTGCAGGAGGGGAAAATTTTGAAAATGGATTTGTAAATCTTGCACTTTTGTGTGGAATGTACTGCCGCTGTCGCCCCTCCACCAATGGGAATGACTTGAAGCTTCTTGCCAAATGATGAATGTGGACTTTGTAGGTCCAGTGGAAGGCAAGATGCTATTGGTGGTGGTGGTTGCCCACTCAATGGCCTGAAGTAGCAGTTGGGTGGCAGTGATTAGCATTGTTGCCTCAGTGCCAAGGACCTGCATTCGATTCCTGGCTTGGGTCACTGTCTGTGTGGAGTTTGCACGTTCACCCTGTGCATCGGTTTCCTCTGGGTGCTCCAGTTTCTTCCCACAGTCTGAAAGATGTGCCGGTTAGGTGCATTGGCCATGCTAAATGCTCAGTGTACCCAAATAGGTGCCAGTGTGTGGCGATGAGGGGATTTTCACAGTAACTTCATTGCAATGTTAACATAAGCCTACTTGTGCCACTAATACTTAAATAAACTTTATGAAGTCAGTGTCCGCAGAGGTGACTATAGAGCGACATGAGTTGTTTGCTTGATTTGGAAGCTCTATGACCAAATAGTGAGCGACAATGGTCCACAATTTGTAGCAAAAGAATTTGTGGATTAACTTGACCATCAAGGAGTCCAACAGGTGAAGTCTGCTCCAAACCACCCTGTGACAATTGGCCAGGTTGGAAGGTTTGTCCCAACCTTTAAAACAGACACTGAAGATTTCCCAAGGGGAGGGGTCCCTTGGAAGGTGATTGAATCAATTGTTATGGATGTATTACAACACACCTCAGCGGCATTGATGTTTGCTGGCAGATTGCAGACCACTTTTGATCTGCTGCGGCTAGGGGAGACAGGAGAAGTGGTAATGAAGAACCAAGGAGGGCAGATGGCCTGATGGTGAGGGGAAGTTTGGGAAGGGAGAAATGTGTTGGTGAGGAACTACATGGTGTGGGGTAAATGGGTTCCTGCACTGGCCCAGTTGGTTGAAATCCAGGACAAATGGGTCTGGGGGAGAGACAGATTAGCTGGTGGCTGCTCCACATCAAAGCAGGAAAGTCCTCCCTGATGCTGAATTGTATCGGGAGGCTAAGAAAATTTGGAGTCTGTTACGACTCTCCAATTTTTACAGCTGCATCACAGCTTGGTATGGCTCCTGCTCTGTCCAAGACTGCACAAAACTACAAACAGTTGAGTGTAGTCCAGTCCATCATGCAAACCAGCCTCCCATCCATTGACCCTGTCTACACTTCCCGCTGCCTCGGAAAAGTAGCCAGTATAATCGGGCCCCCATGCACCCCGGACATGCACTCTCACCTTTTTCTGTCAAGAAAAAGATACAGAAGTCTGAGGTGCGTACCAACCAACTCCAGCAGCTTCTTCCCTGCTGCCGTCAGACTTTTGAATGGACTACCTTATGTTAAGTTGTCCTTCTCTACACCCTAGCTATGACTGTAATGTTATATTCTGCACTCTCCTCCCCTATGTATTATCTGAATGGTATATTATGTCTGTATAGCGCGCAAGAAACAATACTTTTCACTGTATCCCAATAAATGTGACAGTCAAAATATCAAATCAAATTGTTGCAAGAGCAGTCTGAGGAATCAACAGTCTTGTGTTTCTGAAACTGAGGGTGTTCTGACCAGAGAGGAAATGTCGGCAGAAGCTACTGATGACAGTAACCAGGCGACCCAAGGAGAGCTTGGTGGCAACCAGACAGTTGTCCAGGAAATGTCATTCTCCAGACAGTCTATGTAGACATTTTAATGGACATTGATATTGCCATTCACAGTTGTTCATATTATGTTTCTTTTGTGTATAGTTCAATCGTGTATTTTTTTTAAAAAGGTAAATATGTTATGGGGGAGTTGAAGGAGTGTTTTGCATGTTGGGGCATGCCCTTTTAAGAGAAACAGGTGACGTGGGACTCGAGCTCCAACCTGGTTTGAGTTTGCCTGGCCAGTCTTGTCCTGACTGCTACAATACAGGTGTGTTAATAAATAGTTCCAGTTAATTCACCACCACTGACCTCGTGGTCTTTTATTAGTCTCTATATCAGACCTCCAACATCATGCACGCTCTTTCTTAAAACAACGCAATGTAGTAAAATATCACATGACACTTGTTGAGACAGTGGATCAAACAGGAGGAGAAGAATTTGGATTTAATCCAAAACGATCAGTGGGTTTTTCCTTTGAGCCTTTAAGGGCGAGGTTATAAAGCAGTGTTTTTTGGGAAGGATGAGATGGGGTTGGAAATTGTGTTCCAACAGTAGGGTGTTGGACACCTGGAAGCGCTGCTGCTAGGGATGAGTACAATACTGGAAAGCTGATTCCTGCACAGGCGTTGGAAGCCGGGAGGCTGCAGGAAAATGGTGGGGCAGAGCCACTGGAAGCTGAAGACCAGGATTCTTGACGCACTTCAATCCATCAACTTCATTTAAATCGGGCACACGTGCAACTTCTGTCTTGTCAATCTAATTCCAAACTGGGGCTCTGCTCATTTTGAATCCATACAATCCACTCAGTTCCTTCGCATTGCACCTAACACAGGTGGATGGTTATACTTTTCAAAAACCTCAACATGCACATGCCCACTGCTATTAGTCTTTTTGAGGATTAAACTCCATTACCCAATTGAGCACCTGGGTGCTAGTGAGTTCTGTGTTGAAGGGATGGATATGAAAACCAAGCAATATTTTAAACATTGAGCTTCCTACTTCATTCACGTTCACATCTGACAAATCACAAGGTTATTGCGTGCTGGAAAGCTCTGTGGTAATAAGTCCAAGAGTCTGAAATCGCTCTCCTGGACTCCTCCACCTTGATAAACTGGATGACCATATTTCTGTTCAGTAAGCAAAGCATTGCTGTTCATATCATAGAATCCTACAGTGCAGAAAGAGGCCATTCGGCCCATCGAGTCTGCACCAACCACAATCCCACCCAGGCCCTATCCCCATATCCCTGCATATTTACCCACTAATCCCCCTAATCTATGCATCCCGGGACACTAAGGGACAATTTAGAATGGCCAATCAACCTAGCCTGCACATCTTTGGACTGTGGGAGGAAACCCGAGCACCCGGAGGAAACCCACGCAGACACGAGGAGAATGTGCAAACTCCACACAGACAGTGACCCGAGCCGGGATTCGAACCCAAGTCCCTGGATCCACTGACCATATCCCTCCACACCAATTCTGACCTTTTTAATCATTCTACCACTGGTATCTGTGCCTTCAGCTGCCGAGGGTTCTAGACTTGAATCCTTCCCTAAACCTCTGTGTCTCTCTCTCTCTCTCTCTGCTGCTTTGAAATGCACCTTTATTAAGTCCAACCTGATATTTCTTGATTTGGCTGTTTTGTTTGAACATTGTCAAATTTTGTTTGATAACACTAATCTGAAATGCCTCCGAATGTTTTGCCATGAGAGGTGTTGTATAAAAACAGGAGGAAGCCTCTGGCTGGCAAAAATATTTTGAATGGTGAAACCCAACAATAAAAGGTGAACAAATGAAATGCTGAATTTGTATTTGAATTTGAAGACCTGCATTTTGCAGTCAGTCAAATATCAACAGGAAATGTAACAGGCAGCAGTGTCGTGCCAAGAAGCTGAATTCTGCAACAATAAAGGGTTACTTTGGAGAGCTTTGGGACTAGTTCTGGCTGCTGTGTGGCAGTAGGAATGTAGTTTGAGTTTTGAATGCACATAATGCTGGCCTTGTGCCATCGGTGCAATGAATTGGAATTCGTGGTGCAGTCCTGACACACCACCCGGAATGCTGAAATTGGACTTGTGCCACAGGGTGCTTTTTAAAAACTCCTCTGATCCTAACACCTGACTGAAGACTGCTTTGGGGTGGCTGGTTGTCATGATCGACACTATATAAATGTGGGTCTTTCAAGTCCAAATATAGGTTTGGCATTTTATTACTTATTGTTTGGCTGTATTATTCAATGTTCAATACATATTCAAAATCCTGTACAAATTGTGCCTGCTGTACTGAGTGTAAGTTACAAATAGTGCAGAGAATGGAAAACCAGGAAGATCATCTCTTGCAGAGAGAGTGCAGTCAAAAATTGGTTGCTCATCCATAATGGGGTTCTGTTCTTTGCTCCATCTTCATCACCGCGCCTGTTCCCGGAAATCCCATAAATTAATGCTCCAAAAAGATTTAATTACATAGAATTTACTGCACAAACTGACCATTCAGCACAGGTTTTTGCTCCACTTGTACTCGTACTTTTAGACTTTGAACAGATCTTCAAGACTGAGCAGCTGAGGTGCTGTGGGCCATCAGCAGCAGCAGAATTGTACTCGACCACAACCTCGTGGCCCAGCATATCCCCACTCTACCGTTAGTGCTAGCACAGAGGATCGACCCTGGTTCAGTGAGTGCAGGAAGACATGCCAGAAGCAGCAGCAGGCATACCTGTGAATGAGTTGTCAACCTGGTGAAGCAACAACCCAGACTTGGTGCCAAGCAGCAAGTGATAGTGCTAAACACAACCAACGGATCAGACCCAAGCTCTGAAGCCCTGCCGCATCCAACTATAAATGGTGGTGGACAGTTAAACCATTTGTTGGTGAATAAGTCTCCACAAATACCTCCATCCTCAATGATGGAGCCCAGCACATCAGTGCTAAAGATAAGGCTGGAGCATTCACAACAGCTTTCAACCACAAGTGCTGAGGGGATAATCGATCTCGGCCTCCTCTGGAACTCCCCAGCATTGCAGATATCTGTCTTCAGCTGATTCAATTCATTCCAAGTAATAAGAAATGGCTAAAGTCACTGGACACTGCAAAGGCTATGGCCCCTGACAATATTTGTGCAATGGGCCTGAAGATTTATGCTCCAGAACTTGTCATGTCCCAAACCAAGCTGTTCTGGTACAGCTACAACATTTACCCGGCAATGTGGAAAATTGCCCAGATATGTCCTGTACACAAATAACGGGTCAAATCCAACTCTGCCAATTATCGCCCCATCAGTCTACACTTGATCATTAGTAAAGTGAAAGAAGGAGTCGTCAATAGGTTCCCCTCATGTCACTCACCATCTTGACTTGTAAATATGTTGTCGTTCCTTCACTGTCACTGGGTCAAAATCCTGAAATTCCTTCTGTTACAGTACTGTGGATGTACTTTCACCTCTGGACCTGCAGCAGTTCAACATCACATTCTCAAGTGCAACTAGGGATGGGCAGGTAATGCTGGCCGAATCAGCAATGCCCACATCCTGTAAATTAATTAGATTGTACTTTTACATTAAAAGCACTTCAGAGCGCTGTCAGAGTAATTAAACACGGATGTCATGTCAAAGGAGGAGTATTAAGAGCAGTGGCTTGATATTTAGTCATAAGTGCCTTACAAGGGGAATTTTTAGAGGGGGAAGATAGAGGAGGAAGGTTTTAGGGGACAGTCTGGGGCCATTCTGGCTGACGCACGCTCATCATATGTGGCACAGAATACAATGTCAGTGGAACAGTGGATTGGGGAGCTACAGTGTAGGGATGGAGGGGGTGGCAGAGATGGAGTAAGTGTGACCATGAAGGATTTAATAAGAGAATGGGAATTTAAAATGCGTTGTTGGGTGAACCTCATCCAACTTTATCAGCCAACATGATAGGTCACTATTAAACCCAATCAGGAATTCAGGAGAAACCTCTTATCCACAGCATGATGAGATTGTGGAACTCACTACCACAAAGAATAGTTCCTAAAGTGCACTTGAGGGGAAGCCAAATAAGGGGGAAAGGATTAAAAGGATATGCTGATAAAGTTGGATGAGGTTCACCCAACAACGCATTTTAAATTCCCATTCTCTTATTAAATCCTTCATGGTCACACTTACTCTATCTCTGCCACCCCCTCCATCCCTACACTGTAGCTCCCCAATCCACTGTTCCACTGACATTGTATTCTGTGCCACATATGATGAGCGTGCGTCAGCCAGAATGGCCCCAGACTGTCCCCTAAAACCTTCCTCCTCTATCTTCCCCCTCTAAAAATTCCCCTTGTAAGGCACTTATGACTAAATATCAAGCCACTGCTCTTAATACTCCTCCTTTGACATGACATCCGTGTTTAATTACTCTGACAGCGCTCTGAAGTGCTTTTAATGTAAAAGTACAATCTAAATGGAAGCTGTTATTGTCTGTGCACCCAGGAGCTGCCTGGAAACCTCACCATTCAAGGACCCAATGTGTTGATTGTGATACCCAAGTAGTTAAAAGCACGTTTGAAACTATTTGATTTGGTTGATAGAGTGCAAGACTGTATCACTCTCTGCGTGAAGAATAATTTGGTACAGGCAATTTGCTGGATTATGTAACTGGCAGAGTTCCCATGGAGATCAGAACTTTGTTCCATTAAATTCCATCGAAAAAAAACTCCTCTTCAGCCCTAAGAATTTCGCAAAAGGTAACTGATCCACTATGGCCTTGCTGGATGTAGAGGCATACTTGAGGTTTGGCATAATTTCTCACTTCAATTATACGATTGTCCTTCTAATGCTACTCCCATAGAATCCATAGAAACCCTACAGTACAGAAAGAGGCCATTCGGCCCATCGAGTCTGCACCGACCACAATCCCACCCAGGCCCTACCCCCATATTCCTACACATTTACCCACTAATCCCTCTAACCTACGCATCTCAGGACACTAAGGGGCAATTTTAGCATGGCCAATCAACCTAACTCGCACATCTTTGGACTGTGGGAGGAAACCGGAGCACCCCGAGGAAACCCACGCAGACACGAGGAGAATGTGCAAACTCCACACAGACAGTGACAGTGACTTTCACATTAGACTGTGACATGTTATACTCCAACTTCCCCCATGTCACTGCAGGTGTATCTAGAACTCAAATTCAGGGCTGCTTAGTACCTGTCCCTGGCTCCATCCCTTTGTCTTTTTCTTGCATGCCTTAGTGTCACATTTCCCTGCTCCTCCTTTTGGTTCGCAGTCCCGTCTAAGTGACTATTCTCATACTCCCAACTGTAATCTGTGGGACATCAACGGTGAAAAGCCCAGCAGAGTGGAACTAAGAAAGGGGTGGTTCCCTGCAGCATGCTACAAAATTATCCCATGTTCAGGATGGTCAGCTGAGGATATCCGGAATGAGAATTTATCCCCTTTTGAAGGGGCTGGGAATGAGAGACAAGTGGTGAGATGAGGACAGACTGGAAAACTGGGTTGGGACTGCAACAGGTGACCAGTTTGAGGCGCTGTAACTAAGCATTGTCTACAACTGAGACTATGTGCTGAAAAACACATTTGGCTAGAAGCCCAAGGTTAGTAAGACATACTATAACAGTTCATCTTTATGCTTCGCATTGCTATTGAAGAATCAACTATATAATTTGCAAACAGACTATTCAATAGGTGTTTTCAGCATCTCTAACCAAGTGGTATATGGGCTATTTCTAAAAGATAACACTGCAGGTACAATAAAAGAGGTCATGTGTGTGGTAAAATGGGAAATGTCAATGTGAAGTTGAGAGTCAGACATGACATGGGTCCAGCAAATGTTTTAATCCACATTTTGTGTGGAACATTACATACTGACATGGACTTGGGGCCCGATAGCATGTCACTGTGTTGTAAATGCTTTGTTGTGCTTTACATTTAATATTTTCCAAACTTAATTTTTGACTTCCAAGGAGATTTGCCTTCAAGCAATTTCTCATCTAATTTTTTTCAATTTTGTGCTCCAGTCCAATCTGAGCTCTATGATCTTACCTATACCTGGCAAACAATATGTAATTAGAGTTGAGAGATCAGCTTATTGTCAGTGATTAAACCAATCCAATAATCTTAACAGCACAAGAAGAGTTCATTTGGCCCATTGTAGTTGTGAAAGAGCTATCCAATTAACTCCACTCCCACAGCTCATCTCTAATCTTCAACCTTCTGATTTACTTCGAAATCAGACCCACTGTACTCTGTACACTGTAAAGAGGAATCGGATTGTAATTGTCGTCATCTGCACGACTATTGTCATCTCCTGAAGGAGCACAAAGGGTACAATTGAATCGTCCTGCAGTAAGTGGTCAAGTTGCTAACTGCCCACATCAGTTCATTTTATTTACAAAGACTACTCGTGTAATGTTTTCCAGTGCTTTTAATTTGTCACTTCATTTCGGGGAGAAGCCGTTTCCTTAATAACAAACAAGGAAATCAAACTCGAGTCATAATATTAGCTTTGTACTAGATTGTTAATTTTGGATTGGAGGTGCCCAGCCAACAGCAGAGAGAGTTGGTTACAACTACAGTGAGAAGTTGAGAAGCAAGACTGCAAATCTAGGCATTCCAGGAGGGGAATTGGAAACATGGCGTCTGGATCATCACACAGGCAGCACAGAACAATTTGCTTGTGACTTGTCTTCTGTTGCCAGTGAATAGAAAAGGAAGCACACTACTGATTAAATGTCACTTTTTATGAAGCCACTGAGCATTGCACAGAATTAACTCAATTTTGAGACTGATCAGATTTTTAAAACGCTGAATTGATCTGTTTGTCTTTAAATCCAATCTAGTGGTGCTGCCTTGTGTGTAACACAAGTGAACCCAGCAAGGATACCTCCATATGCTTTCCTTTGCCAAGATTACCCCTCTTGAGGTTTTCATACTCATTGCCTCCAACAGAAGTTCCTTGCAAATGTTTGCGTGCTCTACAATGAAATTCTTCCTAACGTAAGCATCCTCATTCTGAAGCTAAGATATTTGATTATTCTATGAAGCACATCTTTGGTCTTGGTGTCTTCCTGCCGTGCAGTGTGGTCGAACATGCACACTGGATAGTTTGACATTTTTTGACTTGCACTCTACTGATTTAGTGATTGTAGTTCAAGAATTTATTTACTTTAATTATTATAACCTATCAGTGATTGATGGATTGACTGCCAATCCCACCTTCTATTCATTCAAGGCATTTGCAGGATTCACTGGCTGGGCCAGCATTCATTTCCCTTGATTCATATCAATGTTTTTTCACCTCGCTCTGCACCATTCATAACATGTATCTGACACCATTCATCTCGTATTCAGAATCTTAGCCTTGCTCTTAGTGAATCTTCTTTGCCACTCCTAAGCCTGTTCATTGGTTTGCTCCAGCACCTTTCATGTGGTCTGACTGCCTTATATTGTTCTCTTTCTACTCCTTGCCATCATCCTCAGATTCAATGTTTCTGAATCCCAGCCAAGCTCAATACTAATCTGCTGAGGGTAATTGTGTTCCTACTTCCACACTCCGTCCCCACACCTCCTCACCCATCTCCTCCTGATACAAGTCCCTAATAAGCTGGACAACTTCTGTTAATTTATTCAGCTTCCACCTTAAATCCCAGCAGTTTTAGCTTCTGAAGCAGCCTTTTTTGTGGATCATATTGTTTGGGTTTAATATCAGTTGTTTGGATTTAATCTCAGTTGTTTGGGTTTAATATCAGTTGTTCTGGGTTTAATCTCAGTTGTTTGGGTTTAATATCAGTTGTTCTGGGTTTAATCTCAGTTGTTTGGGTTTAATATCAGTTGTTTAGGTTTAATCTCAGTTGTTTGGGTTTAATCTCAGTTGTTTGGGTTTAATCTCAGTTGTTCTGGGTTTAATATCAGTTGTTCTGGGTTTAATATCAGTTGTTCTGGGTTTAATCTCAGTTGTTTGGGTTTAATATCAGTTGTTTAGGTTTAATCTCAGTTGTTCTGGGTTTAATATCAGTTGTTCTGGGTTTAATATCAGTTGTTCTGGGTTTAATCTCAGTTGTTCTGGGTTTAATCTCAGTTGTTCTGGGTTTAATATCAGTTGTTTGGGTTTAATCCCAGTTGTTTGGGTTTAATCTCAGTTGTTTGGGTTTAATATCAGTTGTTAATATCAGGGATTTGTTCCCAGGAGCAGGCTGAGGGTAAGAGAGTGGGTTTTCTGACTTTAATTAATTACTTATTTTTTCAGTTAATTTTGGGTTTAAAATCGGAGGTTTTTTTCAAAACCGGAAGTCGGGCCAGGAGAGGCCTGGGGAAGTTTTTGGAGGGTTTAAAAGCGCACCAAAGTATACAGCGGGCAGCATCGTAGCGGGCAGCAGAGTGAGTGGGAAGTTGAGTGAGCTGTCAGGGCTTTGGCTCACAGGGCTTGGACGAGCAGGGGTGAGTTTTTGTTTCCTTACACTCTATTAACTTTTCACTGTCTTACTTGACATAAAGTGTCCAGTATGAGTGTGAAACCAGTGTGTTGTTCCCAGTGTAGGATGTGGGAGGTCCTGGAGACATCTGGCCTCCCGGACATCCACATCTGTGAGGGGTGTGTCGAGCTGCGGTTCCTGAGGGACCGTGTTAGGGAGCTGGAACTGCAGCTCGAGGATCTTAGGCTGATGAGGGAGAATGAGGAGGTGATAGACAAGAGCTATCATCAGGTGGTCACACCAGGGCAACAGGAGGAGGCCAAGTGGGTGATGGCCAGGAAGGGTAAGGCTAGGGTGGTTGAGAGCACCCCAGTGGATTTGCCCCTGCACAACAAGTACTCCTGCTTGAGTACTGCTGGGGGGGACAGCCCGCCTGGGGGAAGCAGCAGTGGCCGTGTCTCCGCAGTGGAGTCCAGCCCTGTAACTCAGAGGGCTAAGGAAAAGAGGAGGAAGGCGGTATTAATCGGGGACTCGATGGTGAAGGGGACTGACAGGCGTTTCTGCGGAGGTAGGCGGGATTCTCGCATGGTGGTCTGCCTCCCTGGGGCCGGGATCCAGGATGTCGCTAGTCGCGTCCCGGAAATCCTGAGGTGGGAGGGAGAGGAGCCTGAGGTAGCGGTACATATTGGTACCGCTGATGTGGGTAGGAAGGGAGAAGGGGTCATGAAAAGGGAGTACAGGGAATTAGGGAGACAGCTGAGAAAGAGGAAAGCAAAGGTAGTAATCTCAGGATTACTGCCTGTGCCACGGGAAGGTGAGGGCAGGAATGGAGTGAGGTGGAAGATGAATGTGTGGCTGAGGGACTGGTGCAGGGGGCAGGGATTCAGGTTCCTGGACCATTGGGACCTCTTTTGGGGCAGGGGTGATCTGTATACAAAAAACGGGTGGAACTTGAATCACACGGGGACCAATATCCTGGCCGGTAGGTTGGCTAAGGTTACTGGGGAGAATTTAAACTAGATAGGTTGGGGGGAGGGGAGCTAGAAGAGTTGACTAGGATCAAGGAACTAATTGATGGGGTGGAGGATGCAGGGGTAAGGGGAATTACAAAATTAATGGTAGAGGAGAGGGTGCAAGTGAATGAAGGCGGTAATTTAGATAAGGGAGTAGAGGGAGAGGGTGTTCGCGACTCATCAAAGCGGGTCCAGATAAAAGCTGGAATAAGGACACTTTGCCTGAATGCACGAAGCATTCGGAACAAGGTAAATGAGTTGATGGTGCAAATCAGCACGAGTGGGTACGATCTAGTGGCCATTACAGAAACGTGGCTGAAAGGTGACCAGGACTGGGAGATGAATATCCAGGGGTATCAGGCGTTTAGGAAGAATAGACAGGAAGGAAAAGGTGGTGGGGTCGCGCTATTAATAAGAGATAATATCAGGGTAGTACTGAGGGATGACATAGGCTCTGAGGAACAAAACGTGGAATCATTATGGGTAGAGATGAGGAATAGTAGAGGGAGAAAGACACTAGTAGGTGTGGTATATAGGCCCCCAAATAATAATGTTGAGGTAGGGAGGGCTATAAACAAGCAGATAAGGGATGCGTGTAAAAACGGAACGGCAATAATCATGGGGGACTTCAACATGCACATTGACTGGCAGACTCAAGTCGGTAAGGGTGGAATGGAGGAAGAGTTCTTAGAATGCTGTCGGGATAGTTTCCTTGAACAGCATGTTACGGAACCGACGAGGGAACGAGCTATTTTGGATCTGGTATTGTGTAACGAGGTAGGTAGAATTAAGGATCTTATTGTGAAGGACCCTCTTGGGTCTAGTGACCACAATATGGTCGAATTTCTGATTCAGATGGAAGAGGAGAAAGTTTGGTCCCAAACCAGTGTCCTCTGTTTGAACAGAGGGAAATATGATAAGATGAGGGATGAATTGGCTAAGGTAGACTGGGAGAGCAGGCTGGCAGGTAGGATAGCTGAGGAACAGTGGAGGATTTTTAAGGAGATGCTTTTCAGTTCTCAGCAAAAATATATTCCAGCAAAAAGCAAGGATTGTAAGAAAAGGGAGAACCAGCCGTGGATAACGAAGGAAATAAAGGAGAGTATTAAAATAAAAACAGCTGCGTACAGAGTGGCCAAAAATAGTGGAGAAACAAGTGATTGGGAAAAATTTAAGAAACAACAAAGAGAGACTAAGAAAGCGATAAAGAAAGGAAGGATAGACTATGAAGCTAGGCTAGCAATTAATATAAAAAATGATAGTAAAAGTTTTTATAAATATAT
The DNA here is from genome assembly GCF_964213995.1 of Mustelus asterias. NCBI lineage: Eukaryota > Metazoa > Chordata > Chondrichthyes > Carcharhiniformes > Triakidae > Mustelus > Mustelus asterias. Next base: position 139,473,261 of record NC_135805.1, read on the forward strand.
AAAAAGGAATAGAGTGGCTAGAGTGAATGTTGGACCCTTGGAGGACGAGAGGGGGGAGTTAATAGTGGGAAATGAGGATATGGCTGAGTCTTTAAATAAGTTTTTTGTGTCGGTCTTCACGGTGGAGGACACAAATAGTTTGCCAAATATTAACGATAGAGGGTTGGCAGCAGGAGAAATACTTAATACAATTAATGTTACCAGAGAGGCAGTGCTGGGTAGACTAATGGGACTGAAGGTGGATAAGTCCCCGGGTCCGGATGGAATGCATCCCAGGGTATTGAAAGAAATGTCAGAGGTAATAGTGGATGCGTTAGTGATTATTTATCAAAACTCGTTGCATTCTGGGGTAGTGCCGGTTGATTGGAAAACGGCTAATGTTACGCCGCTGTTTAAAAAAGGAAGGAGACAAAAGGCGGGTAACTATAGGCCGGTCAGCTTAACGTCTGTAGTAGGGAAAATGCTGGAATCCATTATTAAAGAGGAGATAGCAGGGCATCTGGATAGAAATGGTTCGATCAATCAGACGCAGCATGGATTCATGAGGGGAAAGTCGTGCTTGACGAACATGTTGGATTTTTATGAAGATGTGACGAGGGCGGTTGATGGAGGAGAACCGGTGGATGCGGTGTTTCTGGATTTCCAAAAGGCGTTTGATAAGGTGCCCCATAAAAGGCTACTGAAGAAGATTAGGGCACACGGAGTTGGGGGTAGTGTGTTAAAGTGGATTGGGGACTGGCTATCCGACAGGAAGCAAAGAGTCGGAATAAATGGGTGTTTTTCCGGTTGGAGGAAGGTAACTAGTGGCGTGCCGCAGGGATCGGTACTCGGGCCGCAACTATTTACCATTTATATAGATGATCTGGAGGAGGGGACGGAGTGTAGGGTAACGAAGTTTGCAGACGACACAAAGATAAGTGGAAAAGTGAATCGTGTGGAGGACGGAGAAGATCTGCAGAGAGATTTGGACAGGCTGAGTGAGTGGGCGAGGATATGGCAAATGGAGTATAACGTTGAGAAATGCGAGGTTATACACTTTGGAGGAAATAATAACAAATGGGATTACTATCTCAATGGAAACAAATTAAAACATGCTACCGTGCAAAGGGACCTGGGGGACCTTGTGCATGAGACGCAAAAGCCCAGTCTGCAGGTACAACAGGTGATCAAGAAGGCAAATGGGATGTTGGCCTATATTGCGAGGGGGATAGAATATAAAAGCAGGGATGTCTTGATGCACCTGTACAGGGCATTGGTGAGGCCGCAGCTGGAATACTGTGTGCAGTATTGGTCCCCTTATATGAGGAAGGATATATTGGCATTGGAGGGAGTGCAGAGAAGGTTCACCAGGTTGATACCGGAGATGAGGAGTTTGGATTATGAGGAGAGGCTGAGGAGATTGGGTTTGTACTCGTTGGAGTTTCGAAGGATGAGGGGGGATCTTATGGAGACTTATAAGATAATGCGGGGGCTGGATAGGGTGGAGGCGGAGAGATTCTTTCCACTTAGTAAGGAAGTTAAAACTAGAGGACACAGCCTCAAAATAAAGGGGGGTCGGTTTAAGACAGAGTTGAGGAGGAACTTCGTCTCCCAGAGGGTGGTGAATCTCTGGAATTCTCTGCCCACTGAGGTGGTGGAGGCTACCTCGCTGAATATGTTTAAAGCGCGGATGGATGGATTCCTGATCGGTAAGGGAATTAAGGGTTATGGGGATCAGGCGGGTAAGTGGTACTGATCCACGTCAGATCAGCCATGATCTTATTGAATGGCGGGGCAGGCTCGAGGGGCTAGATGGCCTACTCCTGCTCCTATTTCTTATGTTCTTATATGATTTTCAGCAGTCTTTTGAAGTTGCAATCTATGCGATTGAGCAGGCAGGGGTTGATGTCACATTGACTATTATTCACTAGACTATTGGAGCCATTTCCAACAATGGCTTCTCTTCCTGCTCTTGCACCATTTATCTCCAGAATCCTCTTAAAGATCTATCCTTGAGCCCTTCCACTTCCTCGTCTATATGCTGCGCATTGTTTCTCTAACACACTGCTTCTGTCATTTTCAGCGTCCAATCAGCCTATCCAAAACTGTCTGTATCCCATCCTGCATCAAATCCCACTCTACATCACCCGTCCTTATCCTTCACTGCTAGTTCCTGCAATGCCTCAAATTTTAAAATACTCGTATTTAAATAATTTAATAGCTTTAGTGCTTTTGACTCTTGGCTCCTTCAGTCCTAATCTCCCCACTTGCCCCTGGACTGTGACTCATGGCTTCTGTGTCATTGACCAATTTGTGTTGCCACTGAAGACTATGCCTTCAGCTGTTTAACACAGTAAGAAGTTTAACAACACCAGGTTAAAGTCCAACAGGTTTATTTGGTAGCAAAAGCCACAAGCTTTCGGAGCCTTAAGCTCCTTCAGGTACTTTAACCTGGTGTTGTTAAACTTCTTACTGTGTTTACCCCAGTCCAACGCCGGCATCTCCACATTCAGCTGTTTAAGCCAGAGGCTCTGGAATCCCCTTCCTAAACTCCTCTGCTTCTGTGTCTCCTTTTTAACCTGATCCTTAATAACTTGCTTGATGTTTCTGGAGCTACCTTTCCTCTGGTGCCAACTGAGTGCAGTATTGTGCAGCTGGAAAATGATTTCAATTTTGATAGTGCAGCAATTGTCATGCTGCGAGCGGGGTTTCATTCAAACGGGTTTTTGTTTTATCATCCCACACTTGTACGTAAATGACCCATGTCTTGATGGTGGTATGTGCATGTTTGTTTTCAGCCTCCACTTCCCTTTACTCCAGGCAATTGAACACTGCCCAGGCAGATCTACTCCCAAGACCAGGAATTTCCACCAAAAGCTTGCATCGCCATTCACCATGCTGACTCACTATAAATTGAGGGCATGTCAGGTGGATTGACTAAGAGGGAAAAATATGCCAACACTAATTGGTTCAGTAGGAAAAGTGTCAGAATGAAGCAAGCATGATTTGAGCAAGGAAAAATAATTTTTGGGGTGGGGAAAGACATTTCGTAGCATCATTGAAATTAGAGGTCTACAGCACAAGAAAAGGCCCTTCGGCCCATCATGTCTATGCTGGTTAAAGACAAACCACCCAACTATTCTAATCCCATTCTCCAGCACTTGGCCCATAGCTTTGTATGCCTTGGCATCCAGTTGTACTGTTGAGTTTAAAGTTTATGTATTTGTGTCACAAGTAAGCTTACATTAACAGTGCAATGAAATTACTGTGAAAATCCCCTAGTCGCCATACTCCAGCGCCTGTTTGGGTACACTTGAGGGAGAATTTAGCATGGCCAATGCACCTAACCAGGAGGAAACCCATGCAGACACTGGGTGAATGTGCAGACTCCGCATAGATAGTGACCCAAGCCAGGAGTCAAACCCGGGTCCCTGGCGCTGTGAGGCAGCAGTGCTAACCACTGTGCCACCTGCCTCCCAAACTTTTCAACTTTCAAATCTGTCCTGATCATCAGAATATCGAAGGTAACAACAGTTTGCAATGCCTGAGAAGAGGGTGCTTTTTGGTTGGCCAGCCTTCCACTTGCCAACCATTCAGCACCACCTTCTCAAGTATAAACTGATGTTCCCTCAGGACAGATTTGCAAAAAGGCTTTGACAGTATGTCTCCTTCTTCAGCAATTCTCTAGTTCTGTACCACCAAGCAACTACCTTTGGATTATTATCAAGTTAACAAAAGAAAAGTTAAAGTTAAGTTTATTCATTAGTCACAAGTAAGGCTTACATTAACAATGCAATGAAGTTACTGTGAAATTCCCCTAGTCACCACACTCCGGCACCTGTTCAGGTACACTGAGGGAGAATTTAGCACGACCAATGCACCTAACTCGCATATCTTTCCGACTGTGGGAGGAAACCGGAGCACCCGGAGGAAACCCACGCAGACACGGAGAATGTGCAAACTCCACATACAGTGACCCAAGCTGGGTCCCTGGCACTGTGGAGCAGCAGCGCTGACCACTGTGCCACAGTGCTGCCACTGAATTGAGGAAAAGTAGAGAATCGTTTTAAGAACCATTTCTACACTGGAGAGTGCTGGGATGATATGGTAAATAGGCCATTATCTGAGAGAGGATTGGTGTTTTGGATACACTGTCAGTCCTGGAAAAGGACCTTTCAAGTTGGGTTCCAGGTGCTAATACCGAGAAGGATAATCCAGTGTCCGTTGATCTGCTTCCAATCCATGGAAACCAGCTTCAACATCCGGAACAATGGGAACTAATTGAGTTTTTGAACTCTGTTCAGAAATATATTTTTAAAAAAACATAGGGAGAATTGAGAGTTGCAGTTGCATGTCTGATATGCCAAGCACTTCCGCATGCAGCTGGAAGTTTAATGACCTCAGCAGATCATTCGAAATAAATGAGGGAAAGAGACTAAGGTGCTGAACAAAATATAATATTTTCTGGCAAGTTGAGAGTTTACAATATCTTTTAGGTGCAAGGAAGTAAACTTGAACGTGAATGGGAGGAATGACTAAAATTAGTCGAGTGGGGTATTCCGATCAAATGGGCTAGTGTGTTCTGGGGAAATATGGGGTACTATTGCTGAAATTTGCATTGTATTTGGTCAGAGCGGTATAAGAAGCCATACTGCCAGGACAGAGGGTGTGATTGAATGATGTGACCAGGAAGCCTGCCTTATTTTTACAGAGATATTTGTTATGGTTCAGGTTAGAAACTCGAGTGTTTTATAAAGCCCGCCTGAATCATAAGTTTCGCATTTTGAATTTGGCTCGGATAAGCATGAGATGTTCCACTTCAGTGTGATTTAAAAGACCGTAAGAAGTTTAACAACACCAGGTTAAAGTCCAACAGGTTTATTTGGTAGCAAAAGCCACACAAGCTTTCGAGGCTCTGAGCCCCTTCTTCAGGTGAGTGGGAATTCTGTTCACAAACAGAACTTATAAGACACAGACTCAATTTACATGAATAATGGTTGGAATGCGAATACTTACAACTAATCCAGTCTTTAAGAAACAAAACAATGGGAGTGGAGAGAGCATCAAGACAGGCTAAAAAGATGTGTATTGTCTCCAGACAAGACAGCCAGTGAAACTCTGCAGGTCCACGCAACTGTGGGAGTTACAAATAGTGTGACATAAATTCTGATTCTAGGATCGCATGATAAAGACTCAGGAGGAAAAAAGCAGAAATATTTATGTGAAATAGTGTGACATAAACCCAATATCCCGGTTGAGGCCGTCCTTGTGTGTGCGGAACCTGGCTATCAGTTTCTGCTCCGCGACTCTGCGCTGTCGTGTGTCGCGAAGGCCGCCTTGGAGAACGCTTACCCGAATATCAGAGGCCGAATGCCCGTGACCGCTGAAGTGCTCCCCAACAGGAAGAGAACAGTCTTGCCTGGTGATTGTCGAGCGGTGTTCATTCATCCGTTGTCGCAGCGTCTGCATAGTTTCCCCAATGTACCATGCCTCGGGACATCCTTTCTTGCAGCGTATCAGGTAGACAACGTTGGCCGAGTTGCAAGAGTATGTACCGTGTACCTGGTGGATGGTGTTCTCACGTGAGATGATGGCATCTGTGTCGATGATCCGGCACGTCTTGCAGAGGTTGCTGTGGCAGGGTTGTGTGGTGTCTTGGTCACTGTTCTCCTGAAGGCTGGGTAGTTTGCTGCGGACAATGGTCTGTTTGAGGTTGTGCGGTTGTTTGAAGGCAAGAAGTGGGGGTGTGGGGATGGCCTTGGCGAGATGTTCGTCTTCATCAATGACATGTTGAAGGCTCCGGAGGAGATGCCGTAGCTTCTCCGCTCCGGGGAAGTACTGGACAACGAAGGGTACTCTGTCCACTGTGTCCCGTGTTTGTCTTCTGAGGAGGTCGGTGCGGTTTTTCGCTGTGGCGCGTTGGAACTGTTGATCAATGAGTCTAGCGCCATATCCTGTTCTTATGAGGGCATCTTTCAGCGTCTGGAGGTGTCTGTTGCGATCCTCCTCATCCGAGCAGATCCTGTGTATACGGAGGGCTTGTCCGGAGGGGATGGCTTCTTTAACGTGTTTAGGGTGGAAGCTGGAGAAGTGGAGCATCGTGAGGTTATCCGTGGGCTTGCGGTACAGTGAGGTGCTGAGGTGACCGTCCTTAATGGAGATGCGCGTGTCCAAGGCGCGTTCTCCAAGGCGGCCTTCGCGACACACGACAGCGCAGAGTCGCGGAGCAGAAACTGATAGCCAGGTTCCGCACACACAAGGACGGCCTCAACCGGGATATTGGGTTTATGTCACACTATTTCACATAAATATTTCTGCTTTTTTCCTCCTGAGTCTTTATCATGCGATCCTAGAATCAGAATTTATGTCACACTATTTGTAACTCCCACAGTTGCGTGGACCTGCAGAGTTTCACTGGCTGTCTTGTCTGGAGACAATACACATCTTTTTAGCCTGTCTTGATGCTCTCTCCACTCCCATTGTTTTGTTTCTTAAAGACTGGATTAGTTGTAAGTATTCGCATTCCAACCATTATTCATGTAAATTGAGTCTGTGTCTTATAAGTTCTGTTTGTGAACAGAATTCCCACTCACCTGAAGAAGGGGCTCAGAGCCTCGAAAGCTTGTGTGGCTTTTGCTACCAAATAAACCTGTTGGACTTTAACCTGGTGTTGTTAAACTTCTTACTGTGTTTACCCCAGTCCAACGCCGGCATCTCCACATCATTTAAAAGACCCACAGGGAGCTTTTATCAAACGATGTCTATTTAAGAATAGAGTTAACATTGGGCGGCACAGTAGTTAGCACTGCTGCCTCACAGCACCAGGGACCCGGGTTCAATTCTGGCCTTGGGTCGCGCTGTGTGGAGTTTGCACTTTCTCCCCGTGTCTGCGTGCGTTTCCTCACACACTCCACAAAGATGTGCGGGTTAGGTTGATTGGCCATGCTAAATTCACCCTAGTGTCAGGGCGATTAGCAGTGTAAGTGTGGGATTACGGGAATAGGGCCTGGGTGGGATTGTTGTTGGTACAGACACGGTGGGCCAAATGACCTCCTTCAGTACTGCAGGGATTGTATGATCTATATACGGAACGAAAATGAGCAACTTTTAACAATTACAAGTGAAAACAAAACAAACACGATAATGTCTAACTCTTAACCAAAATATATATATATATATGTTCCAATCAATATCCAATAAACAAAACCTTTTAAACAGTTTTATCACTGCAAAGGCTAAAGCTCACATGATACTGGAATCCAGTTCCCTGGGTTGAATGCTGATTTCAAATGATCTTGAAAACTCAGAGCAGTTTGCAGGCAGATCCACTCCTAAAAACGCAAAAGCACAGATTCTTTACTGCAGCATGGCAACAAGCCTTTCTTTCAGCTACTGGTAAAATTTTTAAAGCAAAACATAGATAAAGAGACTTCTTTTCCAAGTTGCTTCTCAGACTGCCTCTAACACTGCAGCCAAACTGAAAGCTGAACAACTTCTGTTCTCCTTGCAGCAATGATATCACCCAAGGCTGTGACCATGATTTTTTTTAAAACTAACATCACATTTGCCCAATCTAGATCTGATCCTTGGGGCTCACTATTTAAATCTCCTTCCCCCCCCTGCCCCCTTACATTCCCACTTTTTTTTAAACCACCCACCTCCCATACTGCTAACTAACCCAGCCGATAGGACGGCATCCTTCTTCTCCTGGGCACTTTGTAGTCTTCTAGGTCTATGCATTGCCTTGAGCAATTTCACACCTTGCCGTTCTTCTCCATTGTCCAGTGGCTGCTTGTATTTGCTCTGCTTCCTTTTGGAGCTGCTCTATTCCCTTCCAGCTGCGAAAAGCCATTCAGAAATGGCAAGGCTGTAGACTGGCGTTGCATTGTATGGTAATGGTGTCCTCTGTTCACACTGCATCATGTCTGGGTCCCCATGGTGGGGGTAAATATGTATGGGGGTGGTGGGAAATGATCAAGTCTTCATTTCACTTTGTCTTGATTATCAATTACCAAATCTTCTTGATTCATCTTGACAGGTCTCAACACCAGGTTAAAGTCCAACAGGTTTATTTGGAATCACGAGCTATCGGAGTGCTGTCCCTTGGATTCTAAATTAACCTGGTGTTGTGAGACTTCATACTGTGCCCACCCCAGTCCAACGCTGGCATCACCACATCACCTTGACTAAGATCTTGGAGCAAATTCTTTACCCTGATTGCGAGTAGAGTTATGATTTCTTATCCAAAGCTCATCACTTGCTTTGCGACTCGCCTCTGGGAAATGCTCAGAGTAGTCACGTCCCAAAGCTGGGGAAGTATGAGTCTGTTCTCCAAGCACCTCGCTGAATGAGATCAGGAACTGTGGAAATACATCGTGCAATGCCATCCCGTACAGGTTCCACAGCTGTGTCGACTCTTGATGTGCTTCTCGAGGGGAAATCTTAGTTATCAATGCATGATGGATGAGGTGGATGCAAGGCTGGAAGACAGTGGCATTTCAATATGAGTATACTGCTATATTATTGCTGATGTTACAGATTTTGAACACAGAATCTTGAGGGGAATGATCTTCAGAGATGTTAGAACGATGACCTGCGATCATCTTTTGTACGTACTACTCTGCTCCACCTTGCTTGCAGCAACATGGATACCCTTCTGTAGTTTGAAATTGCATGTCTTTGTGGAATATATACAGGTAATAACCTGGCGTTGTTAAAACTCTTACTTTGTGGAATATATGCAGTGGTACACTGAACTTGAGTCATTAGAAAATATTGAATCCCATTATTGAAGCTGCTTCACTATTTTAATACTAAGTTCAGTAGGGAGTTAGATTACCAAAAAGGGGGGGAACTGAGCTCATAAGTGATTTAAGAGTAGTTCATTAAGTAAATTATTAAGAAGCAGCAATTTAAGTATGATGCATAAGCTACATAGACCGAGGGTCTGTGATAGGTGAGCACAGTTTACCAATCTGGGAGAGCAAACAAAGCAGTCTGCAACTTTGGGAAGGAGGTGGGCTTTTGTCCTGTTTGTAGCCACCTTTTGTTCACTTTCCTGTCAGACTAACAAGTTGCTAGGATGCCAGGTTTCCCTCTGAAGGAGACTGGACAGCATGAATCACTTTGATAAACTCCTTCCTGTCCAAGGTGATTTTCTTTTCCCATCTCGAGAGCCTTTTTTTCCTCTCACACTGTCTGCTCACTTGTGGGCTGTGTGAACCAACCTCATGAAGAATGTCTGTCTGTCCTTGGTAGAGATAACAGCCTTGCCTTGTGGAAGTTTTCTTAAGATCTCTACAATATCCAATAAATTTCTCAAGATTATTATACAGCAATTTCTTCCAGATCTCTCACCTTTGAAGGAAATATCCTTATTGATTCCTCATAATTGATTTCTGGCTAACTCGGCTATTTCTAAGCTACAATCTTATTTGCCAAATATTTGACAATACGCAGCAGATAACATACTAAAATTATCAAAACATTATTATATAAACATACTAGAATTATCAGATTGCTATCAAGTTGGATTCATTCAGTGGCATTCCTTATCCTTTAGCAGGAGTGCTGTTAGCTTTAAATTGCTAGTTTATAAATACATACAAATTAGGGCAACAGATTATACCTGGACTTGATTCTTCATCTTTCCTTTTATCCAATTTGATTGTTATTTCTCCATAGACTTCAATTATCCCAAACCAAGTCCCTTTTACATAACTCCCTTTGACTATTACCATCTTGATTGTCTCAAAGTCAGTTTCTCTATGGAGTAGGTGTCAGTGCCTTGATTTAAATATTTCATGTCACGCTGTTTAATGAGTGAGCAGGATTAGAACCTGTTCTGTCTCAATTCATCATGCACTTCTGCATGTTAGTTCCTCCACCTGTAACAAATTCCATTCACACCGGTTATCCCAATATGCTGCACATTCTCCATCTGAACAAGCCATTCTTGAGACTCTGTAATCTCAAAATCACAGTGGGGGAGGATGGGGTGTCGGAAGATCTTTGTTCATCTCCTCTGCATGGTTCTGGTGTGGAGATGCCGGCGTTGGACTGGGGTAAGCACAGTAAGAAGTCTCACAACACCAGGTTAAAGTCCAACAGGTTTATTTGGTAGCAAATACCATAAGCTTTCGGAGCAATGCTCCTTCGTCAGATGGAGTGGTCTCTGTTCTCCACTCCATCTGACGAAGGAGCATTGCTCCGAAAGCTTATGGTATTTGCTACCAAATAAACCTGTTGGACTTTAACCTGGTGTTGTGAGACTTCTTACGGTTCTGGTGTTGACCAGACTATCAAACACAGTTTTCTTAAAGTTAATTGGCAAACACCTTCAAGAGAGAGCTTTCAGTTCATAAGTCTCATCTATACTTTCACTGAGTATCATTACTAGATTGATGCGTTCCATTGAACTACACCCAAAGTTAGTTGTGTCAATTCCCATTTGGTGGCCTTTTTCCTAACGGCTTTCTACCCTCATTCACTTCCACGTACAATTATGTGTGTGCAGTAATTACCATCTTATATCATTAATGAGCCATGGAGAAACTTCACTGTACAATACAATGTTCTCATATCTTTAAAGCAGAAATCAAGCATCCCACTTGATTTCAGGTTTTTAGGGCAGCACCGTGGCATAATGGTTAGCACTGCTGCCTCACAGCCCCAGGGACCTGGGTTCAATTCCAGCCTTGGGTGTCTGTCTGTGTGGAGTTCGCATGTTCTCCTCATGTCTGTGTAGGTTTCCTCCAGATGCTCTGGTTTCCTTACACAGTCCTCTGATGTGCAGATTTGGTGGATTGGGCATGCTAAATAAATTGCCCTTCTATCCAAAGATGTGTAAGTTAGGTGATTAGCCCTGGCAAATGCACAGGGTTAAGGGGATAGGGTGGAGGGGAGGGCCTGAGTGAGATGCTCTTTCGGAGGGTTGGTGCAGACTCAATGGGCTGGATGGCCTCCCTGTAGGGATTCTATTCTATAATAACAAGCTTTGTTTGTTTGTAATTTATTTTAGATTTCTTTTTCTTTGTGTAGCCTGGTAAATTGTTCCTGACATCTTGTTCATTTTGAAACTATCCCAAAAGCAAATGGTGTTGTTGGGCTGACAGATTTTGTTTTGTTAATGTTCGATTATTTTGTTCCAAAACAAACCTGTTTAATATCCAGGAATCGCTAAGACTGTTTCACCGTTTTAAATTGAAATTTGATTGTCCCCGAGAATTTTAGGTAAATTTCCCTTGAGGGCTTAAAATAGCAGCTCTCTTTATCCGTTCCAGTTTCAGAAACAATTATGCCAGGGTTTGGTGGGTTTTTATGATTTTACATTGGAGATGGGAGTGCTTGCAATCAATTTAGAGAACTTTCTCATCTCCATTTCTTGTGGAGTGCTTTGTCTTGGTCAGTAAGAAATTATCTGAATATTTAAGGCAAAGCGTTGGTCCATGTCTTGATGTTTGGAGGTAAATTCTTTGGTGGCATAGTGGTAATGTCACTGAATTAGCAATCCAGGTTAATGCTCTGGGGACACGGGTCCAAATCCCACCATGACAGCTGCTAGAATTTCAATTCAGTTAATAAAATCTGTAATTAAAAGCTAGCCTGTAATAGTGACCATGAAACTGTTGTCAATTGTTGGAAAAACCTATCTGGTTCACTCTTCCTTGAAGAGAAATCTGCCATGGTCAGGCCGACATGTTACTCCAGATCCACAGAATGTGGCTGCCTCTACTGCTCTCTGAAATGGCCAAGCAAGCCACTCAGTTCAAAGACAATTGTGGATGGGCAACAAATGCTACTCTGCCCACATCCTGTGAAAGAATAAGGGAAAGAAAAGTATGTGTGGCCCTGGAAACCACCTGTGTAAAATAATGAATCTATTTAGTTTAAAATTATGAGCAATTTCAGCAGATGAGAACAAGGCCCAGGACTGCTTGCCAAACAGCGAGAGCAGCAGGCAATAGACCGAGCTCGGCAATCCCACAGTCGGCAGATCAAATCTAAGTTGTGAAGTCCTGGGAAACTCTCCAGTGGTTGGACTCATTCTTAGCACAAAGGAACATGGTTATGATTTTTGGAAGGTAAACATCTCAGTCCCAGGAATTACCCAGGCTAGTGTCCTCGGTCTAACCATCTTCAGTTGTTCCACTCGTGATCCTTCCCTCACCAGGTCAGACTGTTCAATATCATTGCGAGGACTCTGATACTGAAGCAGTCCATGTGCATCTGCAGCAATATCTGGACAATGTTCAGGCTTGAGCTGATAAGTGGCAAGGAGCATTTGTGCTACACAGGTGCCAGGCACTAACCATCTCCAACAGAAGAGAATCCAACCATTTCTCTGTTACATTCAATGACATTACCATTGCTGAATCCTCCACTGTCAACCTGCCTGTGGGGTGAGCACTCACCAGAAATTGAACTGAACCAGTCATATAACTGTGGCTCCAAGAGCAGGTCAGAGGCTGGGAATTCTGCAGTGAGTAACTCTCCTCCTGACTCCCCAAAGCCTGCCTGCCATCTATAAGGCTAAGTCAGGAGTGTGATGGAATAGTTTCCACTTGCCTGGATGAGTGCAGCTCCAACAGCACTTGAAACCCAACACCATCCAGGATGAAGCAGCCTGCTTTATTGGCTCTCCATCCACAATCTTCAACATTCATTTCCCTCAACATGGTGGTAGCAGTGTGTGCTATCTACAAGATGCACTGCATCAACTCACCAAGGCTCCTTTGACAGCACCTTCAAAACTTGTGACTTTTACAACCTAGAAGGATGAGAGCAGCAGATTTGTGTGAATACCACCACCTGCAAATCCCCTTCCTGAACAACACCCTGTTCTGATTTGGAACTTGATTGATGTTCCTTCACTGTCACTCGGCCAAAATCCTGGAACTTCCTGACAGGACTGGGTGTACCATGTAAGTTTTTAAGTTTATTTATTAGTGTCACAAGTAGGCTTACATTAACACTGCAATGAAGTTACTGTGAAAATCCACCAGTCGCCACACTCCAGCACTTGTTTGGATACACTGAGGGACAATTTAGCATGGCCAATCGACCTAACCAGTACATCATTGGACTGTGGGAGGAAACCGGAGCACCCGGAAGAAACCCATGCAGACACGGGAGAACGTGCAAACTCCAGACAGTGATCCAAGTTGGGAATCAAACTCAGGTCCCTGGTGCTGTGAGGCAGCAGTGCTAACCACTGCCACCGTGCTGCCCCAAAATCAAGGTGGAGAATGCGGGCATTGACCCCACTACCTTGCATGCCAAGCAAGCGCTCTACCCTTTGAGCTAATTCCCCCCGAGCTGCCAGTATGGATGTGAGCACCCCATGCAGACTGATACTTCAGCACAGTGCTGAGCTGCACTGTCAAGAAGTGCTCTCTTACTAATGAAATTTTAAAATATACGATCAGTGCAGTCAACTGTGGAACCTATCTGTTCAGGTGGATGTAAAATATGCCTGGCACTCTGCTGTGACACAAGCCATTCTCCCAATGTGCTGGCTCGTGTCCCTCCTTGCATCTACATTACCAAAAGCAGATTATTTGATCGTTTGACTTGCTATTTGGAACCTTATGCGAATTCACTGCACCTCTTCCAGTGACTCCATTCCAAAAGTAACAACTGATTGTAAAATGCTTTGGGAAATGATGACTTGTTCCGGAATGTTAGCTGTTCAATCAATTTCCATCATCGCAGGAAGTAAAGTTGAGTATGCTTGGCCTTAAAAAGAATTTGACTCTCAGGAGTTGGACATCCAGAATCCAAACTAAAGAGAAATCTTAAATCAGCTTTTGAAAGCCAATCTTGGAAGTGTCTTGAATTGAACAATGACCTGCTGCATCTTGATAGAACAGGACATTCTCATGCCAGGACAATAACTTCATGTTCATTGTGTAAATGTGGTTATGTAGGTTTGTGGTTTTATTAATTATATATAGAATTGCTGCTTGGTATTGAAAGCTTTATTTTAATGGCCAGTCACAGAGACTGGTGTGTAATCAGTGTTAGTCTCTCAATGTGCTTCAAAGTGCCATTTGTGCCTTGCATCATGAAGCAACAGAGTTACATCCCTTTACACAAATATCACGGTGCCAGGGACCTGGGTTTAATTCCAGCCTTGAGTGACTGTCTGTGTGGAGTCTGCACATTCTCCCTGTGTCTACGTGGATTTCCTGGTACAGTCCAAAGATCATAGAAATCATAGAAACCCTACAGTGCAGAAAGAGGCCATTCGGCCCATCGAGTCTGCACCGACCATAATCCCACCCAGGCCCTACCCCCATATGCCTACATATTTTACCCGCTAATCCCTCTAATCTACGCATCCCAGGACACTAAGGGGCAATTTTAGCATGGCCAATCAACCTAACCCGCACATCTTTGGACTGTGGGAGGAAACTGGAGCACCCGGAGGAAACCCACGCAGACACGAGGAGAATGTGCAAACTCCACACAGACAGTGACCCAAGCCGAGAATCGAACCCAGGTCCCTGGAGCTGTGAAGCAGCAGTGCTAACCACTGTGCTACCGTGCCGCCCTGTGATGTGCAGGTTGGGTGGATTGGCCATGCTAAATTGACCCTTGGGTGAACTAGACATGGTAAATGTGCACGGCTATAGGGGTGGGCCTGGATAAGATGCTTTTTTGGAGAGCCGGTGCAGACTCGATGGGCTGAATGGCCTCCTGCACTGTAGGGATTCTGTACCATTAATCTGATATATCATGAGTCTTGATTCTTCCTGCCCCGGGCTCAGTCTTCATCGTAGACTTTACCACAATAGCCCCATGTAAAAGAATAGAAGCCCACCAGTTGCCCACATGTTTAGGTGAATGGGCCTCTTGGAAGTTATTCAGAGCAGCAACAGTACTACCAGCTGGAATTAGTTCTTGGTGTGTGGAGGTGGATGAGTTTATGCTTTGGGCAGTGGGGTGGAGTGGCACAAGAGAGGGTTAAACATAGTATACTTTACTGTTTCAGAGCTCCAAGACCTGAGATCCTATCGGGAAAGCAGATTGCCCCAGAATTGGATTTTGAGCAGCACATTGGAGCAGGAGGAGGCCACAGTCTCTCAAACCTATTCCGCCCTTCAACTTGATCATGGCTAACTTGCTGCTTAGCTTTATTTACCTGCCTTGGCTCCATAATCCCTTGACACCTTGCCTAACCAATTCTCTCTCGATCTACAGACTGTAATGGAAGAGTGATTCGAGGGAATCCACAAGCCTTTTTGGAAAATGTGCTTTCTGATTTTCCTTGTGGATGTCTGGTGTTCAAACATTTTGGACACATCAAATGCCCCTTAACCCTCTATTTGAGGAAATATGTCTTGTCTATGCAGACTGCCACTTTAAGTTAACCCTTTTGACCCTTGTGTCACTTTAGTGAACTGGCTTGCGCACACAAATCAATATAACCTTCCTCTGGTGCAGTGCCCACAACAGATTGAGTTCTCCACACAGGCTGACTGAGGCTCTGCAGGACAGGATCTATACCCCTGTGTGAGTCAGTGCCTTTGCGCATTAGAGGGGTTAGATGCTGTGGGCGTAGCAGTCAAGTTGGTGCCTTTTGATATCAAAGGTGGCTGGAACCTGTACAGATCTTTCGTGTGTGATCTTCTTGGACACTGTGTCATGCATTAGGTCATTGTAAGGTGCACTCTCACTGTCAGATAGCAAATTAAACCTGGCTGATTTACTCATTTCTAAATCTTGTAGGGTCTATTCATGTATCAGTCCTGAAATACAATTTCAGGAAACACTTGGGTATGTTAGAAAGTCATTGTCCCCATACCTTTATGCCTGTCTTTGCTTTTGCCGCTTGCTTCATTGATCTCACGTTTTTGATCCCTGCCTCACTATCAGATGGTCTGTAGTCACCTGCATCCTTTGCTGTTGCTTAATTTTGTCCTGTTCCACTGCCTGCTCACCCTATCCTCTGTTGTAATTTTGTCTGATCAGTATTGCTACTTACCCCACTTCCTATTATCCTGAATGGAGAACCCAGAGGCAGTAACCACCACTTAGAAAAGCTAACTAATCCAGTCGAGTCTGTAGCTCCACAGCAGAGTGGTCATCTTTAAGTTTGACATGAACCAGAAAACAGGAGTGATTTGTTGGTGAATATTTTGCTCATTTATCTTCCAAACCTGTGAAATTTGTCAGTAGTGGTAAGGTTTATTAGCAGCAGTGAAGGTCATTGGAAGTAGTGTTTATTACCTATAAATAAGAATGAATTCATTAGCATATAATAAAGATGGCATGACACCTGATGTGTTGGAACTGCAGAATGTGGGTATTCCTGTTCACCAGGGTGATCCAGGATCAACACCATCCCAGCAAATGTTTGCAGCTTGAGGAATCATAGAATCCCTACAGTGCAGAAGGAGGCCATTTGGCCCATCGAGTTTGCACTGACCACAATCCCCCCCCCAGACCCTATTCCCATAAACACCTCACATTTACCCTGACACTAAGGGTCCATTTAGCACGGCCAATGCACCTAACCTGCACATCTTTGGATTGTGGGAAGAAACCGGAGCACCCGGAGGAAATCCACACCGACACGAGGGGAATGTGCAGACTCCACACAGACAGTGACCCAAGGCCTGAATTGAACCCAGGTCCCTGACGCTGTGGGGCAGCAGTGGTAACCACTGTGCCACCGTGCCACCCATGGTTCAGAGGATGTGGGTGTTGCTGGTTAGACCAGCATTTATGCCCAGCCATAAATGCCCTTGAAAATATGGCGGTGTTGCCCTCTTGAACTGCTGCACATCTACAGTGCTGTTGAGAGTTCCAGGATTTTGACCCAGAGAGGCTTTGAGTGTCAGGAGGAGAGTTAGTTATTGCAGAGTTCCCAGCCTCTGATCGGCTCGTATAGTCGCAGTATTGATATGTCTGATCCAGTTCAGTTTCTGACCCAATGGGATGTGGGTGTTGCTGGCTAGGTCAGCATTTATTGTCCATCCATAAATACCCAGAATCACCCCCCCAGGATGTTGCTAGTGGCGGGGGATTCGGTAATACTAATTCCATTGAATGTCAAGTGCAGATGGCCAGATTCTCTATGGTCATCGCCACGCATCAGCCCAAGGCTGAATGCTTTCCAGGTTTTGCTGTATATGGGCACAGACTGCTTTCATATCTGAACTGATCATGTGCAATCATCAGCGAACATCCCCACATGTTGGAGGGAAGTTCATTGGTGAAGCAACTGAAGATTCTTGGGCCCTGGACACTACCCTGTGTAAGGCCTGCCTGTCCTGGGCCTGATGATTAAACACTCTGAGCTAGCCATAGAGGACATAGCTCAGTCAGTAGTGGCATTACTCAGCCTTTGAATTCTTCGACCACGAGTACATTCTGTGCACTTATTCCATTTTAGTGTTCAGCATGGAGGAGTGCTGATTCATTAGCCCTGGGGTGGGTGGAGGCTGGAGGGGTAGGTGGTAATCAGCAGGAGGTTCCTTTGCCCATATGTGGAAAAGTTATTTACTTTGGCTGGGAGAATAGAAAAGCAGTATGTTATTTAAATGGAGAGAGTTTTCAGAACTCGGGTAGAGGGACTTGGTATATGAATCAAGAAAAAATAGTCTGCAGGTCAGTAAGTGATGAGGAAGGCAAATAGAATGTTTATTGCAGAGTGAATGCAGTTAAAAGATGCAGGAGTGAAACCACATCTGGAGGGCTGTGCACCATTTTGGTCTCCTTATTAAAGAAAGGATCTAAATGTGTTAGAAGTGTTCTGAGAAGGTTCTTGCGATTGATTCCTGAAATGGGAGGTTCTTATGAGGCGCCGTTAGACAGGTTGGGCCATTGGAGTCTAAAAGATTGAGAGATGATCTTGTTGAAACATGCAAGATCCTGAAGGGACTTGACAAAGTGGATGCTGATAGGCTGTTCCCCTTGTGGGAGAAACTAAAACGAGGAGGCACAGTTTAAAAAGGGAAATCTGCCATAAATGGCGGTGAGAATGAATTATTGAGGGTCATAAACCTTGGGCACTTCCTTCCCCAGAGAAGTGGAAGCAGTTTCATTGAACATGTACAATGGGGAGATAGGAGGGAGTGGGGTAACTGAGTTGAGGCCACAATCTGATCAGATCTAATAAAATTGTGGAGCAGGCTTGAGGGGCTGTGTGGCCGACTCGTAGTTTATATGTAGACCCCGGCCACTCACTCTGAATGTTTCCCCCTCCTGTTGCCATTGCTGCTTTTGGGCCCTTTGGTTTTCGATCTTTTAACCAATGGGAACTGTTCCCAACCTACTCTAGAACCCTTGTGATTTTGAATGTGTCTATCAAATTTTCCT
Source organism: Mustelus asterias (assembly GCF_964213995.1). Classification (NCBI taxonomy): domain Eukaryota; kingdom Metazoa; phylum Chordata; class Chondrichthyes; order Carcharhiniformes; family Triakidae; genus Mustelus; species Mustelus asterias. Next base: position 139,491,567 of record NC_135805.1, read on the forward strand.
AATCTTTCTGGCACTGAAATTCCTCATCCCTTAATTTTCCTGTGTTTTTCTGAACTCAAAAGTCTTAACAGCCTTCCCAAAGTGTGGTGTGCAGGAGTGGATGCAATACTTGAGATGAGACAGCATGTTTTAAACAGGTTCATGGTTTTCTTGTCTCTGTGCACTCTGCCCCTTTCCGTAAAGTGCAGCATGCTGTTTGTTTTCTTCACTGCTTTCTAAACCTGTGATCATCTTCCCGTGATCTATATACCTCTACGCCCAAGCCCCTCTGCTCCTGCATCCCCTTCAGAATTGTACCCTTTATTGTCTCTGTACTTTCTACCAAAATGAGTGACTTTGCAATTCTCTGCATTCCATTGTGATTGACCATATTCCCATTTGAAATTTGTAACCAAATTTAGACGCAAATATATTTTAAAATCATTCTGTCCCCAAGTTGTTCATGAGTGCGACTTTAGAGAGCGCGTGGTGGGGTAGAAAAGGATGATGGCATCAGGAATGGTGGAACATGGGGATAGCTGAAAACATAGAATCATAGAAATCCTACAGTGCAGAAGGAGGCCTTTCGGCCCATGAGTCTACACTGACCACCATCCCGCCCAGGGTCTATTCTCGCAACCCCACACATTTACCCTGCTAATCCCCTGACACTAAGGGGCAATTTAACATGGCCAGTCAACATAACCCACACATGTTTGGACTGTGGGAAGAAACCAGAGCACCCGGAGGAAACACACGCAGATACAGGGAAAACTCCACACAGACAGTGAAACATAGAAACCCTACAGTGCAGAAGGAGGCCATTCGGCCCATCGAGTCTGCACCGACCACAATCCCACCCAGGCCCCACCCCCACACATTTTACCCGCTAATCCCTCTAACCTACACATCCCAGGACTCTAAGGGGCAATTTTTTAACCTGGCCAATCAACCTAACCCGCACATCTTTGGACTCGAAACCGGAATCGAACCTGGATCCCTGGCGCTGAGGCAGCAGTGCTAGCCACTGTGCTGCCCCCACATGCCACCTCAGAATAAACTTCACTGCTGTCCATTATTAATCTTGGGCTACAATGTGAGCAAGAGTCTACTGATTAACTGGCACAACGGTGAATAGAAATTGCAAGAGTAACAATCCCAGGAAAGGCACAAAACTTTGTTAGCTAGGTGACTTTGAAATCAGGAGATGTGTACCACTGTAGAGCAAATCACTCCAACAGTGAAACATCAACTTTGGACAGTGCTGTAAACCCCACACAACAACCCGGATTAAAAATCCATAAGTACTTTGAACTGGCAGCAAAATACATTGGTTTAAAAACATTTGATTCTTGCAGTTTACTTGCCGATCAATAACTGGATACATGTATTGATTGGGAATGCTGGCTGAAATACAACTTGATGTAATTTTGCTGTACTGGAGGAATATATTTCACACCAAGCGTTTGGATTTGTATTTCAGACGAGTTGGATGTTGTGCTGGTCACACTGTCTGGCAGCAGTTCTGATAAAAGACGGGTTTTACTCGTTAAGACCGTGCTTGCTTTCCTGGCCAGAAACCTGTGTTCTTGCTCTGAGCTCCCCCTCCCACTGCACAAATCTGATTTCACTTGTGTTGCCAGTGCTGGAATTTAAGTTGGTCTTTCATGTTTTCTTTCTCTCTCCCGCTCTTTCCTCTCCGTTCTCTCTCTCTCTCTCTCTCTCTCCCCCCCCCCCCCCCCCCCCCCCCCCCCCCCACCTCAAATGAGAATCTCTAAAGTTTGTAAAGTAAATATTTATTCGTCACAAATAAGGCTTACATTAACACTGCAATGAAGTTAGTGAAATTCCCCTAGTCGCTGCACTTCAGCACCTGTTTGGGTAAACTGAAGGAGAATTTAGCACAGCCAATCCACCTAACCAGTATGTCTTTCAGACTGTGGGAGGAAACCGGAGCACCTGGAGCAAACCCAAGCAGACACTGGGAGAACATGCAGACTCCACACACAGTGACCCAAGCCGGGAATTGAACCCAGGTCCCTGGCGCTGTGAGGCAGCAGTGCCAACCACTCTGCCATGGATAGGCCCAGTGTTAAAGGCAAATGCCAAAGTTTTTAGACTTGGATCATTTGCCCGTTATTTGTGTTGCTGCTAATGCAATGTGTGAGGGTAGTGAGACTGTTCTCCCTGCATAACACTGAATACTAATGAAAGCAAGTATTAGTAAGCTGTGTATTTCTTCTGGAGGGATACCATACTCTAAATCTCTAATTAGTGGCATTTCACGGCTGTTATTGTGCCTGACTGTGTGAAATGAATGCAAATCCGGTAATGTAAAGCAAAACTGACACATTCTCACCAGAAAGACGAATGGCAGCAGCATAACAACTTTCACAATATTTTGTCTGCAAACTGTTGTACAGTAAATATTTAATTCATTGCAGATTAATGCTGATCCATACAAGTGCAAGCTATGGAGAACAAGAAAGGAGCTTCTGAAAGGATCCTGCTGGAGCCTTACCACTATGTGCTTCAGTTGCCAGGTATAGTACCCATGTCCTTTCTTCCATGTGTATGAAATATACTTCAGACGAGTCGCCTTTTTGTGTGTGAAAGCAGTTATTGCTGCAAAACTGCAATTTGCCAATTCTGGGGGCAGTAGAGTCGCCCATTTTAAGTCCCTCTGCACGATGGTAAAGATGACCGTTTCCTTCCCTAAAGGATATCACTGAACCAATTGGTCTTTGATGGTATGACGGCTCTGTAGTCACTTGCTATTACTGATATTTTAATTTATTTTAAAATGTTAACAAAATCCTATTCTCGGAGACCTTGTGCAATGTTTATTATCTGGATTACTAGTTCAGTAGCACAACTGCTGCACTCAGTTGGCAATAAATTTGTCTGAGTCACAAGGTCGTTGTTTTAATTCCCGCTCCAGAAACTGAATGCATGATATTTGTTTGTGCCCACAGTCACTCCTGATGCATTCCTGTGTTTTTGCAAAAGACCCTATTGATCTCTTGATTGTATTAAAAATCCATGGCATTTCTTATTGAGGAGAATCATTAATCATGTGAGGCAGCAGTCAGCGCCAGAGACCCGGGTTTGATTCCCGGCTTGGGTCACTGTCAGTGCAGAGTCTGCACGGGTTTCCTCCGGGTGCTCTGTCTAAAGATGTGTGGGTTAGGTTCAGTTGGCTGTGCTAAATTGCCCCTTAGTATCAGGAGGACTAGCTAGGGTAATTGGAGATCGGGCCTGGGTGGGATTGTGGTCAGTGCAGTCTCGATGGGCTGAATGACCTCCTCCTGCACTGTAGGGATTCTATGATTAACAAACACCTTCCAAACCAGATTAACTGACTATTCATCTTGTTGCTGGATGCAAAATGGCTGTGGTGAGTGCCTGCATGAGGCCCTCATTAATATCTTAAATGCTTTCTTAACTGGTGTGAAACATAAATATTGGAGGTCCAGAGCAATGTATCCCACTGGTTAATGCATTGTTTACAGTGGTAGGTGGAGAATGGGGCAGCACAGTGGTTAGCACTGCTGCCTTACAGCGCCAGGGACCCAGGTTCGATTCCTGGCTTGGGTCACTGTCTGTGCGGAGTTTGCACGTTCTCTCCGTGCCTGTGTGGGTTTCCTCCCACAGTCTGAAAGACGTGCCGGTTAGGTGCATTGGCCATACTAAATTCTCCCTCGGTGTACCCGAACAGGTGCCGGAATGTGGCGACTCGGGGAATTTCACAGCAACTTCATTGCAGGGTTAATGTAAGCCTGCCTTGTGACTATTCAATAAATAAACTTTTATGTTAGATTCTCCGAGGTAAGTCTGCTAACACCGCGCAGTCTTCTATGAAAAATAGTATTGCAATTCATTTACAAACATTCAAGTCACTTGGGCATCCCTTATGAAGCATTCAATGCATTGCTGTTGGACGTTAATTGAGTAGACTAGCTTTTCATGGATCACCTTATAGATTAGTGCTCAAATGCAATGTGGTGCTTACCCTCAATATCTAATTGGAAGGATCGGTCTTGTTTTTCTGCCAGGTCAAATTAAAAATGTGACACAACTAGCTCTGACAGGATAAGTGTTGAGACCAAGTTAGATCAACACTTTGTAGCCTGCATCATACCGTGGCATCTTGTGACTGTTGTTGCATTGCAACCAATTAATACCAAATTCAGCTTGGACACGAAATTCAAGTGCAGGTGGAAGCGAACACCATTTATTTCTGAATATTGATAGCATCCAAAGATGTGCAGATTAGGTGGATTGGCCACACTAAATTGCCCCTTAGTGTCAGGGGGACTAGCTAGGGTAAATACATGGGGTTATGTGGATAGGGCCTGGGTGGGATTGTGGTCAGTGCAGACTTGATGGGCCGAATGGCCTCCTTCACTGTATGATTCATCTGGTTGGTTAGTCCTATGCTGAATCCACCCTTGGCATAGATGTGTTGTATTTCAGCGTGAGTGAGACTCATGTCCTTGTGGGAAGGTTCAGTAGTGTGATTGGGGTGTGTTTAAATTTAACTGGGGATGGGTGGGCGGTGGTGGTTGGCCATCAGTTTAGAAGTAGAAAAGAGGAAATAAGGTGCATAGTGAGTGTGCGGAAGGAAATACTTTTATTCGACAGGAGCAGACAGAGTTTGACCACCAGGAATGCGAAGGCCAGTTTAGAATGCGTGTGTATGAGCTTCAGAAGTTGTGGTCAAAAGGTTGGTGAGCTAGAAGTGCAAATAGCTACGTGGAAATATGATCCAGTGTCACTAGCGGAAATACGGCTTTAAAAACGGAGGACTGTTCCAAGGCGACAGTGTTCAGAAAAGGTAGGGGGAAAATGAGGTGGCGTGTATTGACTGGGAAGATGCTGTAATCTCTGCAAGAAGACACGAGGACAAAGTCTATTTGATCTTAAGAGTTGAGAAGCAAAAAACTATTATCACACACTTAGTAAATAGTGAGGAAAGGTTTGAGGAGCAAATTTGCAGGGAAATCTGTGTAGTGGTTAGCACTGCTGCCTCACAGCGCCAGGGACCCAGGTTCAATTCCGGCCTTGGGTCACTGGAATTTGCACATTCTCCTTATGTCTTCGTGGGTTTCCTCCGGGTGCTCCGGTTTCCTCCCACAGTCCAAAGATGTGTGGGTTGAGTTGATTGGCCGTGCTAAATCAGGGTAAATACGTGGAGTTATGGGGATAGTGCCAGGGTGGGCTTGTGGTCGGTGCAGGCTTGATGGGTCGAATGGCCTCCTTCTGCACTGTAGGGATTCAATGAAATCCAATGTGTGAGAAGTATAGAAAGGTAACATTGGGGGACTTGAATTAATATTGCTCTATCACAGGGGTCCCCAAATTGTCCATGAAGGGTCTGCAAAGCTGTTTGCCATGTGACCAGTTAGCACTGGTTTGAATGTGCAAAGTTTAAAAAGGTTTAGAGAAATCAAATGGGCCAATCAGAGCAAGGCCTTTGAGCATTGAATGCTAATAGGCTGACTAGCCAACCTATTCGAATCCAGTGCTCTGAGTTCTAGCTTTGGCCCATTTGATTTATTCCATCTTGATGTTTCTGGGCAGCCCGCAGCCAATAGCAAGACCGAGAGTAAGCAGGAATTTCTGAAATGTTTAGGATGGACTTTGTCCTACTGGGAAGGAGGCATTTCTGCACTTGGTGCTGGAGGATGAAGTGGGTAAGTGAAGCACATGCCTGTGGGTGAACACTTGGGAATGAGTGATCATCATGATACAAGGTTCAGATTTGTAATGGAGAAGAGGAAGATACACTTTCAGGTAAACTCCTAAATTGAAAGAGGGCAAACTTCAATAGAATGGGAAGGGAGGTTTACAGCATGGAAACGGGCCCTTCGGCCCAACTTGTCCATGCTGCTCTTTTTTTTTTTAAACCACTAAGCGAGTCTCAATTGCCCAGGTTTGGCCCATATCCCTCTATACCGTTCTTACCCATGTCACTGTCGAAATGCTTTTTAAAAGAAAAAATTGTACCTGCCTGTACTAGTACCTCTGGCAGCTCGTTCCAGACACTCACCACCCTCTGTGAAAAAGTGCCCCTCTGGACCCTTTTGTATCTCTCCCCCCTCACCTTAAACCTATACCCTCTAGTTTTAGACTCCCCTACCTTTGGGAAAAGATATTGACTCTCTAACTGATCTATGTCCCTCGTTATTTTATGGACCTCTAAGATCACCTTCAAGTCTCCTACAGTCCATGGAAAAAAAGTCTGTCTATCCAGCCTCTCCTTATAACTCAAACCATCAAGTCCCGGTAGCATCCTAGGAAATCTTTTCTGCACTCTTTCTTGTTAAATAATATCCCTTCTATAATAGGGTGACCAAAACTGCACACAGTATTCCAAGTGTGGCCTTACCAATGTCTTGTACAACTTCAACAAGACGTCCCAACTGCTGTATTCAATGTTCTGGCCAATGAAACTAAGCATGCCGAATTGAATGCCTTCTTTACCACTCTGTCCACCTGTGACTCCACTTTCAAGGAGCTATGAACCTGTACCCCTAGATCTCTTTGTTCTTTAACGCTCCCAAAGACTGGCAAGAAAAATAAATGGAATAATTGGTGATCATTCAGTTAAGGAGGGTATGTTTCCAGTGGTGGTTTGATACATTCCAAGGACCGGTAGAGGAGCCAAAGCCAGGGTTCCTTTCTTGACGAGGGAGGTAAAGAATATGATGAAACATGTGGTGAATATGGTGCATTTCACATTTTCTTCAACTGAAATCCAGGCCAAACAGAAACTGAGAGTGGGAATAAAGGAGAAAATAAATAAAACTGGCAGAAAGGAGTATAGAATGGCAGTTAACTTGAAAGGGAATCCTAAAATCCTCTGCCAGCATGCAAACAGTAAGAGATGGAATCGGCCCCATTGGGACCAGAGGGTGACTGATGGTCAGAAATGAGGCTAGAATATTTGAATCTTTTGTATTGGTGTTAACTGAGGAAGAGTATGCTGACAAATCTTCAGTAGAAGCAGAGCTGGTAGGGGTAAAAATTGATAGGAAGGACGTACGCTCGGCCGGCTGTGGCAAGTGGGTAAGTCGCTTGTTTCAGATGGAATGCATTGCAGGCTCCTAATGGGAGTGGAGCTCGTGGAAGGGCTTTCCATATTCTTTAATCTTCTTGGATTAATACCGTATAAATACCGTGGGTGGCATGGTAACACAGTGGTTAGCACTGCAGCTTCACAGCTCCAGGGACCTGGGTTCGATTCCCGGCTTGGGTCACTGTGTGGAGTTTGTACGTTCTCCTAGTGTCTGCGTGGGTTTCCTCCCACAGTCCAAAGATGTGCGGGTTAGGTCGAATGGCCATGCTAAAATTGCCCCTTAGTGTCCTGAGATTTGTAGGTTAGAGGGGTTAGCGGGTAAATGTGCAGGGATATGGGGGTAGGGCCTGGGTGGGATTGTGGTCGGTGCAGACTCGATGGGCCAGATGGCCTCTTTCTGCACTTCAGGGTTTCTATGATCTTCTATGATGGACATGGGGTGCCAGAGGACTGAAGAGTGCAAATGTGACTCTCTCTTATTTGAGGAGGTTTTTTTGAGTTAATTTAAGAAAGCCAGCAGAGATTTATAAAAGCCAGTCTCTGCTTGATTAATCAAATGAAATTTTTGGAAGGTTAATGAAGGGAATGTGATGGATGTTGTCTATATGGCTCATAAGACATTTGACAAGGTACTGCATAAAAAACCACTTAACAAAAATGAAGCTCATGTGATTGTGGTACATTGGATTTTTAAAAATTGGCTTGAGGACAAAACAGTAAGCTGTGGTAAATGGTTGTTTTTTAGATTGGAGGATGGTTGACAGAGGTGTTTCCGAAAGATCAGTGCTCGAACCACTGCTTTTAAAAACAAAATATGCAAATGACATGGATACTGAATAAAGTTCCACAGCTTGCTGCTGATATCAAACTTGAAGATGTGGCAAACAGTGGGATGATGACAATTGACTGCAACAAGACACAGACTAGTGGAATGAACAGGCAAGTTGCAGAGAGTATTTAACATACAAGTGTGAGGAGCTACATCTTGGTAGAAGGCATAGAGAGAGGCAATATAGAATTAATGGCGCAGTTCTAAAATGTGCAGGGTGGCTTGGGGGTTGATGTGCATCAAACTCTGAAGGTGGCTGAATGTATTGAGAGAGTAATTGGTAAAGCATGGAGAATCCTTGGCGTTGTAAATGGAGGCATTGAGTACGAAAGGAAGTTGTGCTCTCCCTTTATAAATCTCTAGTTAGGCACAACTAGAGTGTTGCATCAAGTTGACAGTCCGTGTGAGGGTGTGGAAGAGACTTGCCAGAAATTGAATTTTGCTGCAAGCTTTGGTTGGAGAAGCTTGGCTTGTTGGGGAGGTTGAAGGGTGATTTGAATAGGTGTCCAAGATTATGGTGGGGTTAGATAAGATGACATGAAAAGCTATTCCTGTTGGCTGATGGTAGAACTAGCTGGCAAAGGTTTACAGCTTTGAGCAAGAGATATGAGGAAGAACATTGTGGTAATTGAAGAAAAGAAGTGGCAATGATCTAGAACTTGTCCACGATGGTGATGGAAGCAGAGATGATTCACTTCAAAAGGAAATTGGGTGGGTACTTGTGGGAAATAAACCTGCAATCTATGAAGATCGAGCAAGGGAATGAACTAACTCTTTCTAGCACCTTAAGATGCTCTCAGATCATTGGGGCAACCCCTCCTTTGTTTATTCCTTCACCATTTTTTTTCTTGTATCCGGAATATTAGAACTTGTTCTGATTCTCTTTTTTTGAGCCAGCTCTCTGTTATTGCAATGGCATAATATTCCCATGCGGCTATTCGGGCTGCAGTTCACCAGTCTTGTTTACCACGCTTGTATTTGCATACCCACATTGCAAACCTAATCTCAGCTTTATTGTATTCCCATTTAGTCTGACCTCACCTTATACCTTATCATTTCTTACTCGAATGATATTTGTCTCTTCCAATCTTGTGTAACACCTCATTTCTATTTTCTAATGGTACATCCCCCTCCCAAATGGGTTTAAACCTTCTCCCAACAACACTAGCGAACTGCCCTGCAAGGACATTGTGCAAAGCCTGCTGAGATACTATCCATTCAGCTTGTGGAGATCCCACTTCTGGAAGATGTGGGATCTTTCTGCCTTTTCTGTTGATGCTGATATGGGCTATGACCTCTGGTTGATCATCCTCCCTCCCTCAATGTTCTATAGCTGCTCTTTAGATCCTCCACCCTGGCACCAGCAAAGTAATGTTCCATCTTGGAATTGCAACTGTCTATTTCCCTAAGTATTTAATCCCCCATCAGTGCTATCCCAATCTTCCCCCTGACCTGCACAGCTAGCATCACCCAGGATGGAGTGAATACTTGCCCTGTTTGCACTCTCCAGAGAAAGTCATCGCCTTCATCAATAATATTACCTGTTGGAGAAAGTGATGGACTCAGGAATCAAAAACTACTCTCTATGATGAGTAGAGACTTGGCACTTTGGTTCTTTCTGCTGCAAGTTTATGTTCTTCCCGTTTGCAATCACTATCCAATGAAGAGAGAGAGAAATTACATGTCTCCTAAATTTGTCTTCATTTTCAAGTTGAGACAGTCAACATTGTGCGAGGCCTCCAGGAATGTCTGAGAAGTACAGTAATTACAGTGTCTCATTTTCAAGATGTAGTTTGGTGCAGTAAACTGACAGTGTGGGGTAGACTGAGACCTTTCCTATTGCACTTGAATTGAATTGGCACATGGGTGTGTGTGTGTGCGTGCACTGGCACAAAGCATCTTTGAACTACACCATCATAAGAATGTGGCCTGCAGTTAGGGCATCCATAGATCGAATTTGTCCTTTCAAAAGAATGAAAAAAATGTCTACTCGATAGATGGTCTGTTTTAGTGGAGGCAGCACTCCATTACTTTTATTTTGGTCCAGTTCAGAAGGGTCGAGTGCTTCAAGTTTTTAGGTGTCCAGATCACCAACAACCTGTCCTGGTCCCCCCCCCATGCCGACACTATAGTTAAGAAAGCTCACCAACATGCCTACTTTCTCAGAAGACTAAGGAAATTTGGCATGTCAGCTACGACTCTCCAACTTTTACAGATGCACCATAGAAAGCATTCTTTCTGGTTGTATCACAGCTTGGTATGGCTCCTGCTCTGCCAAAGACCGCAAGGAACTACAAAAGGTCGTGAATGTAGCCCAGACCATCACCGAAACCAGCCTCCCGTCCATTGACTCTGTCTACACTTCCCACTGCCTCGGCAAATCAGCCAGCATAATTAAGGACCCCATGCACCCTGGACATTCTCTCTTCCACCAACTTCCTTCGGGAAAAAGATACAAAAATCTGGGGTCAAGTACCAACCGACTCGAGAACAGCTTTTTCCCTGCTGCTGTCAGGCTTTTGAATGGACTTGCCTTATACTAAGTTGATCTTTCTCTACACCCTAGTTATGGCTGTAATACTACATTCTGCACTCTCTCGTTTCGTTCTCTATGAACGGTATGTTTTGTCTGTATAGCACGCAAGAAACAATACTTTTTACTGTATCCCAATACATGTGACAATAATAAATCAAATCAAAGAAGGTTCAAGTTTTTTTTTGAATAGTAGAGCAACACTTGGGAGTCCTGGTTCAGGACGCAAGGTTAACATGCAGGTTCAGTTGGCAGTTAGGAAGGCAAATTCAATGTTGGCATTCATTTATAGAGGGCTAGAATACAAGAACAAGAATGTACTGCTGAAAACTGTATACGGCTCTGGTCAGACCCAATTTGGAATATTGTGAACAGTTTTGGGCCCCATACCTAATGAAGGCGTGCTGGCCTTGGAGGGGGTCCAGAAGAAGTTCAAAAGAATGATTCCAGGAATGAAGGGTTCATCATATGAGGAGCAGTTGAGGAGTTTGGGTCTATACTGGATGGAGTTTAGAAGGATGAGGGGGGGATCTAATTGAAACTTACAGAACACTGAGAGGCCTAGATAGAGTGGACGGGGAGAAGATGTTTCTGTTAGTGAGAGAGACTAGAACTCGGGGGCACAACCTCCAAGTGAAGGGACGCTCCTTTAAAACAGATGAGGAATTTCTTCAGCCAGAGGGTGGTGAATCTGTGGAACACATGGCCTCCACACCCTCTGTGGCAAAGTCATTGAGTGTCTTTAAGACAAAGATAGGTTCTTGATTTGCAAGAGGATCAAGGGTTACAAGGAGAATGGAGATGAGAAAAATATCAGCCACGATTGAATGGCGGAGCAGACTCGATGGGCCGAATGGCCTAATTCTGCTCCTACATCTTATGGTCTAACACTGGATGATGTGCTGCGCAATCCTTTTGGAGAATATCAAGATGGTCCTATCACTTTTTCAAGCTTTGTTCCAGCTTCCTTTTGTGTAACTTGTATAGCAAAATGCTTTATCTTGACCTCAGTGATACCAGTAGAATTTGGGTCAGGCAAAGAGGAAACTTGTTCCTTGGTTTTAGGTGGACTCTGAATATCCTTGTGATGGTCATAAAGTTGTGCCTTGTGTTGTAATGTACAGGAGGAGACGGACCACTTTATTAAAACCCTGAAATCTCCACTGAGCTACTTGTGTATTTTTACACTCAGCACTTTTTCTAATAGATCCTCACCTATTGCTTGAAATCTTCAAAGGATTGTTTTCTTGGAAGTTTGTAAAGCTTGAGCTGCAAAGTGATTTGGACATCACTCAGCAGGATCACAGCTATCTGATCCACAGCATTCAGCTCATTCCTGAAATAGCCAGACTAATCCATTCTCACGCCAAGCCCTCAACAATAACGGCTTGCTTTTAAGCAGTTCCTTTAACATAGTGAGATATCAAAGTGATACGTCCTAAGGTGCTTCACAAGAACTTTATAAAACAATATTTGGCATTGAGTACATTGGAGCTATTAGGACTGATGATGTGAGAGGTTGGTCAGAGGTAGCCTTTACGGGGCATTTTATAGGAAGAAAGAGAGGCAGAGGAGAAAATTCAGTGTTTAGGGCTATGGAAGCTGAAGGCCTGGATGCCTGCAGGAGAGCAATTAAAATTATGAATGCTCAAGAGGCTAGAATTGGAAGGTTGCATAGTCATAGAGGTTTACAGCATGGAAACAGACCCTTCGGCCCAACTTGTCCATGCCGCCCTTTATTTTAAAACCCGTAAGCTAATCCCAATTGCCCACACTTGGCCCATATCCCTCTATACCCATCGTACCCTTGTAACTATCTAAATGCTTTTTAAAATATAAAATTGTACCCGCCTCTACTACTACCTCTGGCAGCTTGTTCCAGACACTCACCACCCTCTGTGAAAAAACTACCCCTCTGGACCCTTTTGTGCATCTCCCCTCTCACCTTAAACCTATGCCCTCTAGTTTTAGACTCCCCTACCTTTGGGGAAATATATTGACTATCTACCTTGTCTATGCCCCTCATTATTTTATAGACCTCTATAAAGTCACCCCTCAGCCTCCTACGCTCCAGAGAAAAAAGTCCCAATCTATTCAGCCTCTCATAACTCAATCCATCAAGTCCTGGTAGCATCCTAGTAAATCTTTTCTGCATTCTTTCTTATTTAATAATATCCTTTCTATAATAGGGTAACCAGAATTGCACACAGTATTCCAAGTGTGGCCTTACCAATGTCTTGTACAACTTCAACAAGACGTCCCAACTCCTGTATTCAATGTTCTGACCGAAGAAACCAAGCATGCCAAATGCTGCCTTCACCACTCTGTCCACCTGTGACTCTACTTTCAAGGAGCTATGAACGTGTACCCCTAGATCTCTTTGTTCTGCAACTCTCCCTAATGCCCTACCATTAACTGAATAAGTCCTGCCCTGGTTCAATTTACCAAAATGCATCACCTCGCATTTGTCTAAATTAAACTCCATCTGCCATTCATCAACCCACTGGCCCAATTGATCAAGATCCCATTGCAATTGGAGATAACTTTCTTCACTGTCCACTATGCCACCAATCTTGGTGTCATCTGAAAACTTACTCACCATGCCCCCTATATTCTCATCCAAATCATTCATATAAATGACAAATAACAGTGGACCGAGCATTGATCCCTGAGGCACACTGGTCACAGGCCTCCAGTTTGAAAAACAATTCTCTACAACCACCCTCTGGCTTCTGTCAAGAACAGTAAGAACTTTAACCACAGCAGGTTAAAGTCCAACAGGTTTATTTGGTAGCAAAAGCACATCATTCTGTCAAGAAGCCAATTTTGTATCCATTTCGATACCTCGCCCTAGATCCAATGAGATTTAACCTTATACAACAAGCTACCATGCGGTACCTTGTCAAAGGCCTTGCTAAAGTCCATATAGACAACATCAACTGCACTGCCCTCATCTACCTTCTTGATTACCCCTTCAAAAAACTCAATCAAATTTGTGAGACATGTTTTCCACTCAAAGCCATGCTGACTGTCCCTAATCAGTCCTTGCGTCTCTAAATGCCTGTGGATTCTGTCTCAAATACCTTCCAACAATTTACCCACCACAGATGTGAGGCTCACTGGCCTGTAGTTCCTAGGCTTTTCCCTGCAGCCCTTTTTAAACAAAGGCACAACATTTGCCACACTCCAATCTTCAGGCACCTCTCCTGTGACTATCGATGATTCAAATATCTCGGCTAGGGGGCCCGCAATTTCCTCCCTAGCCTCCCACAATGTCCTGGGATATACCTCATCAGGTCCCGGGGATTTATCTACCTTGATGTGCTTTAAGACTTCCAGCACCACCACCTCTGTAATATGTACACTCCTCAAGACATCACTATTTATTTCCCCAAGTTCCCTAACATCCATGCTTTTCTCAACAGTAAATACTGATGAGAGATATTCATTTAGGATCTCGCCCATCTCTTGTGGATCCACACACAGATGACCTTGTTGATCCTTAAGAGGCCGTACTCTCTCCCTTGTTACTCTTTTGTCCTTTATGTATTTGTAGAAGCTCTTTGGCTTCTCCTTTGCCTGCGTGTCCCCTTTTTGCCCTCCTGATTTCTCTCTTAACTCTACTCCTACACCCCTTGCAAGGTTTCCTTTCCTTTGTTATATGGCTGGAGGAGGTGACAAAGTTAGGCTGGGGTGAGGCCATGGTGTGATCAGAAAATTAGGATAAATGTTTTAAAATCATGTTGGCCTAGGAGCCAAGATAGATAATGGAAACAGGTGACACGTAAATAGGATGGGGTTATTTAAGGGGAACATTCACAGTGGTGAGCACTGCTGCCTCACAGAACCAGGGTTCGATTTCCCAGTTTGGATCACTCTCTGTGTGGAGTTTGCACGTTCTCACTGTATCTGCGTGGGTTTCCTCCAGGTGCTCCGGCTTTCTCCCACAGTCCGAAAGATGAGCTGGTTAGGTGCATTGGCTATGCTAAATTCTCCCTCAGGCGCCAGAGTGTGGCGACAAGGGGATTTTCACAGTAACTTCATTGCCGTGTTAATGTAAGCCTACTTGTGACACTAATAAATAAACTTAAACTTGATTAGTTCAAGCTTATGTAGATTATAAGGGATGTTAGTGCAGGAGTAATGTCACTGGATTAATAATTCAGAGGATACTGGCTTTAGACATCCACTGTCTAAAGGTTTAAAGTTCATTAGTGTCACGAATAGGCTTACGTTAACACTACTGTGAAAATCTAGTAATTGGGAATGGTAACGTTGTGGTTATGGCGCTGGACTAATGATTCAGAATCATAAGTTTAAATCCTATCATGACAGTTGGGGGATTTAAATTGGATAAAATGAATCCGCAGTGAAAAGCTATTACAATAATCCCTGTTTTAAGTTTCCCCATTACTCTCCTGTTTGGTGACATTCACCTTCCTGCTTTCAGTCCAAAGCTGCTCTGTCCTGCGCTTCCTATCCCTCATTGCTCACCACCTGAAGCAAGGATTTAAAAACTCTTTTTAAATTTATACGTTATTTCATTTACGAATTTAGCAGTGTAAAATACTTCAACTTAACAGGGGTATAAGGTTGTTTATATGAACATGCAAATTAGGAGTAGGCCACTCTGCCCCTGAAGCCTGCTCCACCATTCAATATGATCATGGCTGATCTGATTGTGTAAGTTCAAGCCCACATTCCTGCCTACCCCTGATAACCTTTCACCCCCTTGATCAAGAATCTATCAAGCTCTGCCTTAAAAATATTCAAAGTCTCTGCTTCCACTGCCTTTCGAGGAAGAGCGTTCCAGAGATTCACAACCCTGAGAGAAAACAATTCTCATCTCCGTCTTAAATGAACGACACTTTTTTTGAAACAGTGACCCCTAGTTCTAGATCCTCTGACAAGAGGAAGCATCCGTTCCACTTTCACCCTGTCAGTACCGCTCAGGATCTTGTATGTTTCAATCAATTCGCCTCTTACTCTTCTAAACTCTAGTGGAAATAAATGTAATCCCTCCAACCTTTCCTCATAAGACAACCCGCTCACTCCCAGTGCATTACTCTCTGAACGGTTTCTTACATATTTACTTCTTTCCTCAGGTCAGTGCTGTTCACAGTACTCCAGATGTCCTCTCATTGATGCCCTGTGTAAATGAAGCATAACCTCCCTACATTTGTAATCCATTTCCCTCACAAAAAATAACATTAGTTTTCCTAATTACTTTCTGCACCCATATACTAGTCTTTTGTGATTCATGCAGTAGGACGCCCAGATCCCTCTGCTGCTGGGAGCTCTGCAATCTCGCACCATTTGGATAATTTTTATTCTTTCTGCAAAAGAGGGAGAATTTCACATTTGCCCTTATTCTACTCCATTTGACAGATTTTGCCCAATCTATTAATTCAAGGATACTGGCTTTAGACATCCATTATCTTAAGGTTTAAAATTTATTTATTAGTGTCACAAGTAGGCTTACATTATCACTGCAATGAAGTTACTGTAAAAATCTGGTGACTGGGAATGGTAACGTGGTTATGTCCCTTTGTAGCCCCCTTACGCCCTCTTCACAGTTGGCTTTCCTACTTATCGGTGTGTCGTCATTCCTGTTGCACAGCACTTGTCGTATCCTGCCAACTAGAAAAAGATCCTCCAACTGTTTCCTGTTGGTTATGTAATCTTCAATCCATGCCAATAAATTACCCCAACACTGAGCGGTTACTTTCTGCAATAACCTTTGATGTGGCATCGTACCAAATGCCTTCTGGGAATTGGGGTATAGTACATCCAGTGGTTCCCTGTTATGAACACAGCACGTGTGACTCCTTCCAAAAAAAAACTCCAATAAATTAAATATAATTTTCCTTCCACAAAACTGTGTTGAGTCTGCCTGATTGCCTTGGATTTTTAAGTGCCCTGCTATAACATCTTTTTTAATGATGCCTAACATTTTCCCTATGACAGATATTAGGCTAACTGGCTTGTAGTTTCATGTTTTCTGTCTCTCTGTTTTTGAATAAAATGAATGTGGAGTGGATGTTTTTCTAATGAGAAAGGTTCCTAACTACCCTTATTTACATTGGTAATAATGGGAAAATCTCACTCACTTAATGTGTTTCATTTAAAGTCGTACTTTTCAGGAGCGGCACGGTAGTACAGTGGTTAGCACTGCTGCTTCATAGCTCCAGGGACCTGGGTTCAATTCCCGGCTTGGGTCACTGTGTGGAGTTTGCACATTCTCCTTGTGTCTGCGTGGGTTTCCTCCGGGTGCTCTGGTTTCCTCCCATTGTCCAAAGATGTGCGGGTTAGGTTGATTGGCCGTGCTAAAATTATCCCTTAGTGTCCTGAGATGAGTAGGTTAGAGGGATTAGTGGGTAAATGTGTGGGGATACGGGGGTAGGGCCTGGGTGGGATTGTGGTCGGTGCAGACTCGATGGGCCAGATGGCCTCTTTCTGCACTGTAGGGTTTCTATGATTCTATGAATGCAATTACAATGTTAAACAAGACTTGTAATTTTCTTTTAATGGGATGTGGGCATCATTGGTGAAAGTGGTAGTGAGTGAGCTGCTGCCTTAAACCTCTGTAGTCTGTGTGATTATACATTCACCTACAATGCTGTTATGGAGGATTTTCACCCAGTGACCATGAAGAAATGTTCAGTGTGGTTCCAAGTCAGGGTGGTGTGTGGCTTGGAAGGGAGCTTGCAGGTCCCAAGTGTCTGCGACCTTGCTGTAATGCTGACTCTGAAGCTGCTGGATTGTTGTGAAAACCCATCTGGTTCACCATTTCGGGAAGGAAGTCTGCTGCCCTTGCCTGGCCTAAATGTGATTCCAGACTCGTGGTAATGTGGCTGACTTTTGCTGCCCTTTGAAATTGCCCAAACAATCCATTAGATCTATCAAGTAGCTAAAGAGAAGCTGAGAAAGAATGAAACTGGATGGACCACTGGTAATGACGGAGGCACCAGAAATGGGTCGCGATGCATCCTGCCCTGTCTACCCTGCAAAGTCATCCTCTAACCTCCTTGAGGACTTGTTGCCATGATTCCGACTTTCTGAGCAACAGCCTGCAGCAGCACATGTACCATGTGCAAGACACACCACAGCAACTCACCAAGGCTCCTTCGACATCACCTTCCAAACCTGCCACTCCTACCACCTCGAAGGACAAGGACAGCAGAGGCATATGAACACCATCACCTGCAAGTTCACCTGCAAGTTCCCCTCCCAGTCCTACGCTGTAACTGGGAAATATATCATTGTTCCTTCACCGTCACTGGTTTAAAATCCTGCAATTTGCTCCCTAGGAGCATTGTAGGTGTACCCATATCACCGAGATCACCGTGTTACAAGACGGTGACGCACCACCACTCCCCTGGGCAATAAGTGCTGGCCTTGACAAATGAGGCCTGTATCCCAGTTGAAGCAAGTTCAGGATGGAATCTTTGAGGGACTGTGGCGGCAGCTGCGTGGGGATGGCAAGAGAGGCCATCGCAGGTGATTTTATCTGGCACTGACTGATTCGGTAAGAATGTAACTCGGTGAGTGTGGTCCCAACCAGCTGGACAGTCGAGCTGTTGGAGTTTCGTGTGATGAACTGTGTCAGAGGCTGCATACAGGCCGATGTACAAGGTGGGGTGCTTTACCTTGTCACAATCACACTGAAATGTGATCTTGACGAGCCATTTCAGTACAGTGGAAAAGTTGGACAGCTGATTGGCAGAATTGGAACGTGGAGTTTTGGGAACGATGGGTTTGAGGGGCAGCAATTCATTCCAGGACTTGAGGAACGGGAGTTTGGAGTTGATGTCAGTTTGCAAAGACTGAGGGGTCAGGGTCTGTATTTATTTTGAGGGGAGCTATGTGCTGCTGCCTACAGCAGGACCCCTCAATCTCCAGTGTCATGTATTATCTCCCTGGGCCCTGGCACCTCCTGATTGTCCACTCCCTGGGATTTTAATAGCACAGGGCCATGAGGAGATGATTCAGCTCCATGAGCCTGTTCCACAAATCCGTTAGATCATAGGTGATCTGTATCGTCACTCCATTTATCCATCTTGGTTCTGAGTCCTCGATGTCCTCGGAGTAATTTCAGTTTTGCGATGTGCAACTTTTTGTGAGGGTGTGTTCCAGATTTCAGAGTGTGAAGGGATGCTTCCTGACACCAAACTCGGAATGGCCTGTCCCTAATTTAAGCTTGTACTCCTAGTTCCAGTTTCTCCCCGTATCTAACGATCAAATTCTTTAATCGTCTTAAATGCTTCAATTAAGTCACCCCTAAATTTTCTACTTGAGGAAAAGCAAGCCTTGTCCCTGCAACCTGACCTCATTGTTGAAACCTTATTTATGTTTGGGCTGGCACCCAAGACTCCCTGCCCCTTCTGCCTGGTCTCACCTGCACTGGTTTCAGAAGGTGTTCCCTGACACTGCTGAATAAGTTTTGCCTGCAGTGTAGTTGAAGTGTCAGTATGAGAGAGGTGGGGAGAAAAGTATGGGTCAACCCCTGCTGTTAATAGTACGTAAATGTGTGTGTGATTTGTCTGGTCTGCACAATGGCCAATATAATGAGGCAATACTTGGCTAGAGTATACCACCTATTGAGAATGTGTACAGTATTTACTTGTAATTTTGGTTTATTATTGTCACGTGTATCAAGATACAGTGAAAAGTATTATTTCTTGTGTGCAATACAGACAAAGCATACCATTCATAGAGAAGGCGAGGGTGCAGAATGTAGCGTTACAGTCATAGGGTATAGAAAAAGATCAACTTCATAGAAAAGTCCATTCAAAAGTGGCAGGGAAGAAGCTGTTTATGTTTATTTATTAATATCACAAGTAGGCTTACATTAACACCTGCTATGAAGTTACTGTGAAAATCCCCCAGTCGCCACACTCCGGCACCTGTTCGGGTACACTGAGGGAGGGAGAATTTAGCACGGCCAATCCACCTAACCAGCACATCTTTCAGACTGTGGGAGGAAACTGGAGCACCCGGAGGAAACCCATGGGGAGAATGTGCAAACTCCACACAGACAGTGACCCAAGCTGGGAATTGAACCCGGGTCCCTGGCGCTGTGAGGCAGCAGTGCTAACCACTGTGCCATCGTGCAAGCGCTACAATAGCGACCATTCACCAGAGCGAGGCGACTTCTTGCAAGCTGTGCCCAGCATACCTTCTAATTCTATCTTTTCACCACCTTCTGTCAGGAAAAAGGTACGAAAGTCTGAGGTCACGTACCAACTGACTGGAAAACAGCTTCTTCCCTGCTGCCACCAGACTTTTGAATGGACTTACCTTGCATTAACTTGATCTTTCTTTACACCCCAGCTATGACTGTAACACTACGTTCTGCACCCTCGCCTTTCCTTCTCTATGAACGTTATGCTTGTCTGTATAGCGCATGAAACAATACTTTTCACTGTTAATTCATGTGACAATAATAAATCAAATCAATCATTTATTTCCAGTGATGCTGAGGAATGAATATTAGCCAGCGCAGTGTGGAGATCTCCCCTACCCTTCCAAGCAGTGGCTGGGGTGAAGTAAAACTCCTTTTCCATAACTTCCCACTGCAGTGGCCAGCATTTATTGCCATCCTGAGGCAGTTGGTACGTGATCTCAGACTTTTGTATCTTTTTCCCAGCGGAAGAAGATGGAAGAGAGAATGTCCGGGGTGCGTGGGGTCCTTAATTATGCTGGCTGCTTTTCTGAGGCAGCAGGAAGTGTAGACAGAGTCAATGGATGGGAGGCTGGTTTGTGTGATGGACTAGGCTTCATCCACAATCTTATATGATTGCTCTTGTGCAAGAGAAACTTAAAGGCTACTATTTTGCAAACGCATCTGGTTTTGCCTTTAACATTTTATTAACACGTTTGTTGACAGATAAATCTCTGGAAGGGGGGGTGTGTCAGACTCCACAGCCAGTGCTCACTGATCCTTCAGCTCCCGCAGTCGGTGAATTGCAGACTTCACTAACGGCTGAGGTGGTGTTGTAGGCCCAAGCTCCTCCAGCTACAGTTTTCATGCAAGATCCACAATGCCAGGTGCCGACTACCCTGCGTTTCATCTTTGTCTTCCCGCAGAAGGAGCAGATATATTTGGCGTGCTGACTGATCTCTATCTTTTTCACCATTTTGCGGAGGGAGGCTCCATAGCGAGTGCCGTATTTCCCCACGATCTCCACCTTCTTGGTGCACTTGGCCATCTTCCCGGGTGGTTTTATGTATTTGGTGCAGTAAACAAAATGAGCGACTGTAGCTATTTCTGCCTGAAATAGACTGCTAAATAAAAACTCTCTGGAAGTTGATGTGCGAAAATGGTTCATGGTCGTCTAAGTGATGGTCTTTTTTAAGTGGTGGGGAATGTATCGAGGGAGAGAATCTGGAGATGTGCTATTGTTGCCAGTTCCAACGGCACTTTGGGAGGAAAGGCAGAGAAGAGAAGATTTTAAATATTATTTTTAGAAGTAACTTCTGAAGCTCAAGGTTCAGCTGTGATACACAGTCACACAGAAGTCTGGAAGATGCATTGGAAACAAATCTTCAGATTGGGTCATAATAGGTTCTGCATGAGGAGTTTAGAAAAATACAAAAGGCAACATGTTTCTCAGTATGCAGTATTCTTTTGAACACACTTGGGTGCAGTAATATTCTGTAGCGCCTTGCATCTTGAAGCCCAAATAAATTGGATCTTATCACCCTGTTTACTGAAACTGGTATCTCTTCAGGTAATTACAGCCCAAACTCTTCCAAATGTGGAACTGGAATCCCCCCCCCCCCCCCCCCCCCCCCCCCCCCCCACCCCCCCACCCCCCCGTTTTCGGCCTCAACCAGATTATTGCGTCAGTTCTAGCCTCTGCACTTTGGGTAAGACGTGAAGGCATTGAAGTGCTAATAGGATCCATGAGAATGAAGAACTTTGGTTATGTTGATAGAAGGTGGGAAAAGGGAAGGTTAAGACCCGATCTTGAAGTCATAGAGGCTTGCAGCACGCAAACAGGCCTTTCGGCCCAACTTGTCCATGCCGCCCAGTTTTTACCACGAAGCTAGTCCCAATTGCCTGCATTTGGCCCATATCCCTCCATACACATCTTACGCATTTAACTGTCTTGATGCTTTTTAAAAGAAAAAAATTGTACCCGCATCTACTACTACCTCTGGCAGCTTGTTCCACATACTCGCCACCCTTTATGTGAAAGAATTGCCCCTCTGGACCCTTTTGTATCTCTCCCCTCTCACCGTAAACCTATGCCCTCTAGTTTTGGACTCCCCTACCTTTGGGAAAAGATGTTGGCTATCTAAGTTATCCATGCCCCTCATTATTTTATACACCTCTATAAGATCACCCCTACGCTCCAGAGAAGAAAATCCCAGTCCATCTAGCCCCTCCTTATAATTCAAACCATCAAGTTCCAGCAGCATCCTAATCTTTCTAGTTTAATAATATAGAACATAGCACAGAACAGGCCCTTCAGCCCACGGTGTTGTGCTGAGCTTTGTCTGAAACTCAGATCAAGCTATTTCCTCCCTATCATCCCGAAGTGCTCCATGTGCCTATCCAATAGCTTCTTAAATGTTCCTAAAGTTTCTGACTCCACTATCCCTGCAGGTAGTCCATTCCACACCCCAACCACTCTGAGTAAAGAACCTACCTCGGACATCCTTCCTATATCTCCCACCATGAACCCTATAGTTATGCCCCCTAGTTACCGCTCCATTCACCCGAGGAAATAGTCTTTGAACATTCACTCTATCTATACCCCTCATCTTATAAACCTCTATCAAGTCTCCTCTCAACCTCCTCCGCTCTAAAGGGAAAAGCCCAAGTTCCCTCAACCTTTCCTCATAAGACCTACCGTCCAAACCAGGCAGCATCCTGGTAAATCTCCTTTGCACTCTTTCCAGCGCTTCCACATCCTTCTTATAGTGAGGTGACCAGAACTGCACACAATATTCCAAATGTGGTCTCACCAAGGTCCTGTACAGTTGCAGCATAACCCCACGGCTCTTAAACTCAAACCCCCTGTTAATAAAAGCTAACACACTATAGGCCTTCTTCACAGCTCTATCCACTTGAGTGGCAACCTTCAGAGATCTGTGGATATGAACCCCAAGATCTCTCTGTTCCTCCACATTCTTCAGAACCCCACCTTTGACCCCGTAATCCACATTCAAATTCGTCCTACCAAAATGAATCACCTCGCATTTATCAGGGTTAAACTCCATTTGCCATTTTTCAGCCCAGCTCTGCATCCTATCTATATCTCTTTGCAGTTTACAACAGCCCTCCACCTCATCCACTACTCCTCCAATTTTGGTGTCATCAGCAAATTTACTGATCCACCCTTCAGCCTCCTCTAAGTCATTTATAAAAATTACCAATAGCAGAGGACCAAGCACTGATCCCTGTGGCACTCCGCTGGTAACCAGTTTCCAGTCTGAAAATTTTCCATCCACCGCCACCCTCTGTCTTCGATCAGACAGCCAGTTACCTATCCAATCAGCCAAACTTCCCTCTGTCCTTACACATCCTTACTTTCATCATAAGCCGACCATGGGGGACCTTATCAAACACCTTACTAAAATCCATGTATATGACATCAACTGCACTACCTTCATCAACACACTTAGTTACCTCAAAAAATTCTATCAAATTTGAGAGGCAAGACTTGCCCTTCACGAATCCGTGCTGACTATCCTGGATTAAGCTGCATCTTTCTAAATGGTCGTAAATCCCATCCCTAAGGACCTTTTCCATCAACTTACCGACCACCGAAGTAAGACTAACCGGCCTATAATTACCAGGGTCATTTCTATTCCCTTTCTTAAACAGAGGAACAACATTCGCCACTCTCCAGTCCTCTGGCACCATCCCCGTGAACAGTGAGGACCCAAAGATCAATGCCAAAGGCTCTGCTATCACATCCCTTTCTATAATAGGGTACTTGAAGGAATTTACCTGTTAACGGTATGAGTGCTTTCTAAATATAGTGAAGGCTGCAATAGACGAAAGTCACTTGAGTCTATTTCATCTCACCGTAAGTCCTGAAGTCTGCCCATAGTGGACACTGTGCGAGTTGATATGAAGGGCGACAGATGCTGGGTGTGAGAGGATGGGCTAACATGAGTTGGCACAAGTTGGCAAAGGGACTATAAAAGGGCCATGGGCTCATAGAATCCCTAAAGTGCAGAAGGAGGCCATTCAGCCCATCGAGTCCGCACCGACTCTGACAGAGCATCCCTCCCAAGCGCACACTGCCCTACCCCCAGAACCCCAGTCTTGTAGAGTTGTTGGAAATCATGAGCGATTTGGACACAGGCGTTCGGGAGAAACTGTTCCTACTTGGAAGGATCAAGTATGAGAGGAGAAACTATTTCACGCAGCAAGTGGTTAACATCTAGAATGCACTGTCTGACAGTGTGGTAGAGGTTTGATCTAAGCATTCAAGAGGAAGGTTGTAGGGTTATGTGAAGGTGGGAGGAATGCTAATAGGGTAAATTGCTCAGTTGGAGAAACGGTGCAGATGCCACCTTTAGTGTCATAATCACTCTGTGATTAAATAGTAAAACAGGGAGACTGAGGAATGGAATTAGTTGTAATTTTTCCTTTGTGTATATGGACTGGAGGCTGTTTTGTGGGAGAAGCAAAGATTGAAAGTCTTGTGCTGTAATTATTTCCAGGATTATAAACTTTGTTCAAAATAATATTACAACTGTTCCTGATCCAGGGCTGCCCAGCAGTGTTCCCTCTGGTGCCAGTGACCCCTCTGCTTGGATGTCTTAAATACACACTGGGGTTTTGGCTATAGTGGGGTGGCATAGTGGTTAGCACTGTTGCCCCTTAGCACCAGGGACCCGTGTTCAATTCCTGGCTTGGATCCCTGTCTGTGCGGAGTCTGCACGTTGTCCCCGTGTCTGCGTGGGTTTCCTCCGGGTGCTCCGGTTTCCTCCCACAGTCCGAAAGATGTGCGGGTTAGGTTGATTGGCCATGCTAAATTCTCCCTCGGTGTATCCAAACAGGCACCGGAGTGTGGCGACTAGGGGATTTTCACACTAACTTCATTGCAGTGTTAATATAAGCTACTTATGCCACTGATTTTTTAAAAAATTCAATGTGGCTGCAGTTTGTCTGAAGCCGAATTCTTGTAACTTATTCTAGCAAACGAGTATGGTGCGCTAGTTGTTACTGGCCTGGTAATAAGAGAACAAGAGTTCAAATTCACTATCAGCTCTTGATTCAACTGAAGTTTTTTAAAAATGTCGAGTCAGTGCAGATTTGATGGTTGATTGGCCTCCTCCTTTGCAGTACTAGTCTATAAAATCTGCAATTAAGCTGATGTCGGTAAAGTGACTGTGCACAGTCCGATTAATATAAAGATGTAACTCTCTGACATCGCTTTAGGGAAGGAAACCTATTGTCTTTGCATGTGGCTTCAGTCCCACAATGTGTTTGATCCTTGACTGTGAAGAAGTAATGTCTGCTGATTGACAATCTGTTAATCAACTTAAACAGCCTTCACCATCACACACTGTGACTAAAATGCACTCCAAGTCCCACACCCCGCCCTCCACCTAGAATAACAAGAGCAGAAGGTACATGGGGACATCAGCTCCCAAAGTTGCACACCATTCTGACTTTAAGTTTTAAAGTTTATTAGCGTCAGAAGTAGGTTTACATTAACACTGCAATGAAGTTACTGTGAAAATCCCCTAGTTGCCACGCTCTGGCACCTGTTCGGGTACACTGAGGGAGAATTTAGCACGGCCAGTACACCTAACCAGCACGTCTTCCGGACTGTGGGAGGAAACCGGAGCATCTGGAGGAAACACACTCAGACACTGGGAGAATGTGCAGACTCCACAGGACCGTGACCCAAGCCGGGAATCGAACCCGGGTCTCTGGCATTGAGGCAGCAGTGCTAACCACTGTGCCACCATGCCGCCACTTGGATGTGCATCAGCCATTACTTCAGTATCACTGGGTCAAACTTGCGTAATTCTCTATCTAACAGCGCTAGCAGTTCAAAAAGGTGGCTCTCCACAACTTGCTCGAGGGATGAACTTGCTAGTGATGCCTGCGTCACAAGAATAATTTCTGTTTCAGTTAAGCAAATTGTTGCTGAAATGTACTTGTTGCTTCAGATTAATAATGGGTACTGCACAAGAGGTCACACGATTGACCAGAGTAGTAATAGACTTATTTGGTGTGGTTTTGGGTTTGAAGGTAATCTCTGGATGTAACCTGAAGAATACCTGTTACCGAGTAGTTACAACAAGTGCACTTTCTTTTTACTTTGAATCAGGAAAACAAGTGAGAACCAAACTTTCACAAGCCTTTAACCACTGGCTGAACGTCCCAGAAGAGAAATTGAAGGTAAGAGTTCCTTGCATTTCATTAATGGAGACATTCAAAATGTTGGTTTATTTTGTGAAGTAGTTTGGCTATTTTTACAAGTTGAAATGGGAAAAAAACTAGTCCATATATAAAAGTTTTTAAACAGATCAAAATCTTGCACTGATTCCCACATATCGACTGTGCTATATGTTTTCAACCTGCCATCAACAAAATTGTATACGAATTGTGTAAAAGGACGCCCCATTCAGCTGATCGTACCAATGCCAATTCTTTGAAAGAACTATTCAATTAGCCCCATTTCCCTGCTCTTTTCCCAGTGGCTTCCAAGTTTTTCCTGAGGCATATAAGGATTGAGAACAAGAGGGCACAGATTTAAAGTGATTTGCAAAGGCAGCACATGTGATGTGAGAAAAAGCTTTTGAGCGCAAGTGGTTTGGGTCTGGAATGCACTGCCTGGAATTGTGGTGGAGGCAGGTTCAATCCGGGCATTTAAGAGGGCAGTAGCCGATGTGCAAGGTTACAGGAGAATGGCACCAAGTCAGGATGCTCATTTCGAGAGCCAGTGCAGACACGATGGGCCGAATGGTCTCCCTCTGCACCTGAACAATTCTGTATATTCGATGCCTTTAAAGTTACCATTTAATCTGCTTCCACCCCCCTTTTAGACATTGCAGACCATAACAGCTTGCTGTTTATGAAGTCTTCCAATCTCCTCCCCTCTGGCTCTCTAATAAACTATAAATTTGTTTCTATAGTTACTGGTCTTGCCAATGCAAAGTTTCTCTCTATCTATTGTATCAAAATCCATAATTTTAGGTACTGTATCTCGATTTAAACTGGGACATCTGAGCGGAGAAGTAGTTTCTCTATCTGACTGGAAGTCCCTAATCCCCAGTACCATCGTTGTGAATCCCCTCTGCACCCTCCTTGTTGGGGCAGCATGGTGGCACAGTGGTTAACACTGCTGCCTCACACACCAGGGACCAGGGTTTGATTCCTGTGTGGAGTCTGCACGTTTTCCCCATTTCTGCATGGGTTTTCCTCCAGGTGCTCCGGTTTCCTCCCACTGTCCAAAAAGACATGGTGGATTAGACATGCTAATTTTTTTATTCATTTGTGGGACATGGCCATTGCTGGCTGGCCAGCATTTATTGCCTGCCCCTCGTTGCCCTTGTTCAGATAGCAACCACATTGCTGTGGCTCTGGAGTCGCATGTAGGCCAGACCAGTTAAGGACAGTAGATTTCCTTCCCTAAAGGACACTAGTGAATCAGGTGGGTTTTTCCGACAATCGACAATGGTTTCATGGTCGTCGGTAGATTCTTAATTCCAGATACTTTTAATTGAATTCAAATTCCACCATCTGCTGTGGCGGGATTTGAATCCAGGTCCCCAGAACACTAGCTGAGTTTCTGGATTAATAGTCTAGCAATAATACCACTAGGCCATTGCCTTCCCATAATTATCCCTCAGTGTACCCGAACAGGAGCTGGAGTGTGGCAACCAGGGGATTTTCACAGTAACTTCATTGCAGTGTTAATGTAAGCCTACTTGTAACAAATAACAATGAATTGTAGTGCCCAGAATTGGACACAGTAATTCAGCTGGAGGCTAAGCTGTGATTTTTAAGAATTAAGCTTCCTTGCTGTCGTATTCTTGTTGTTCTACAGTACTCCAGTTCTGAAGTGAGGGTATAAAGGGGGAAGTTTGACTCTGGACAGCTGAGGCCCTTGAGTATCAATCCATCTTGTTGAGCAAAGTGTGATGTGCGATTTGCAAGGAAAGATCTCGTGTAGGCGTCCAGGGATAGGTGCATGATATCTTCCCTGGTTTAAATACATCACTTGCTGTGCCTGGCCCCACAGATACCTAATCCACTTGACAATGGTAGCAGGAGTTAGGTAATGCCAGGGTCCCGGTGATGACGCATCATTTGTTGTGAGGTCATGAGGGTTTTTGATTTGGTGTTAGACAAGAAGGTAACACCCATTTAGTGTCAGTTGTGTATGCTTTGAACACTAACTCCCTGAAGTAGGGAAAGAGAAGGGAGATTATGCTGGCCTTTTAATTTTGTTAATGTGCAGCAGGTGAATGTATCTTAAAGTTGAAATTGGATGTGTTTAGATGCTGATGTCATTCAAAATTCTTACCAGCATTAGTGAGGCCTCCACAATTAGTTTACCCATCAACTCTTGAACTCATTATTCAGCTTTACTATGTTGAGTATTCATCTGACTGTCAATGCACTGATACTGTTTGTGTAATTGAACTTTCAGTGAGATAAGGGTACTGTTAAAAGTGCCTCACATTTATATTGGTCTTTGTAAAGCTAGCCTTTAATCTCCAGTCAAGGCATGTGACTTTCAGTCCGTGCTTTGACATTCTACTTTGTTTTTCTATTCGACTCCCACCCTGTCCACAGCCACCGAACTGATTTGACGGATTACTTTTTGTCTGAAATAGTAAATTATGGGCTTTATTAGAATACAGCAGCGAGTGTTTATAGGACAAGCTGCATGTAAGTTGCAATAACTTGATCTTTCAGTTGTTTGTGTGTGGGTTTGTACGTGCAGCTTAAGTTGTGGCTTGGGAAAGATCGGAGTGCAATGTGGTTTCCAGTGTCCTGCATCATGTAGCTGTGTTGAGAGCATCTTACCCTGAGTTTTGGGGTATTTTCCAACTGGTAATTTGTAGGGGCAAGGTGCATTTTGCCCCTTACTACCTCCATGTCCAAGTGTTTGCATTCGATTTTGCTAACTAGGCAAGTTGGTAGCATGCCTGAGATAACAACAGAAAATCTTTTGTTTGATTTTTGTAGCTTCTGCAATTTGTTCAATACCTACGCAGGACACAGTGTACCTGTTGAGAAGCAGCAGTATTACTATACCAGACATTGTCTTCTGTTTCAGCCGGGAAGCAATCTTACTGAACGGTGATAATTCTGCAGTGCTGCCCCTGGGGAGTGAAGAGAAAGTGAAACTTTAAAAAAATATATTTTAACAGTTTTAATACAATGCAGTTTATGGTATGCACTCATACTTCTAACAACAAAATTTTCATTGATGTAAAACATCCCAAGGTGCTTGACAGCAGCATTAGCAAATAAAATTTAAAACCATGTTATATATTAGGACAAGATTTAAAGAGCATCTAAAAAGGAAAGTTGTTTGGGGAGGATTCCAGACCTTAATGTAGCTGAAGACACTGTCTCCAACTTGGGTGGCACAGTGGTTAGCACTGCTGCCTCACAGCACCAGGACCCGAGTTCAATTCCCAACTTGGGTGTGTCTCTGTGTGGAGTCTGTACGATCCCCCCATCTCTGCATGGGTTTCCTCTGGGTGCTCCGGTTTCCTCCCACAGTCCAAAAGATGTGCTGGTTGGGTGCATTGACCTGAACAAGCACCGGAGTGTGGCGACTAGACAGTAACTTCATTGCAGTGTTAATGTAAGCCTATTTGTGACTAATAAATGAACTTTAACTTTAAACCAATGGTAGTGTGATGAAAATTGGGATTGTGCATGAGGCAAAAATTAGAGGAGCACAGGGCTGGGTGAAGTTTCAGGATTGCAGAGTGACTCAGTCATGGATGGTTTTGAACAGAAGAATGAGAATATGAGATTGATGCAATGGCGAACTGGGAGCGAGGCGAGTGGCAGCGGGGCCTGGAGCCAGTGTGGGCGGGTGGCGGGGCCTGGAGCCAGTGTGGGCGGGTGGCGGGGCCTGGAGCCAGTGTGGGCGGGTGGCGGGGCCTGGAGCCAGTGTGGGCGGGTGGCAGCGGGGCCTGGAGCCAGTGTGGGCGGGTGGCGGGGCCTGGAGCCAGTGTGGGCGGGTGGCGGAGCCTGGAGCCAGTGTGGGCGGGTGGCAGCGGGGCCTGGAGCCAGTGTGGGCGGGTGGCAGCGGGGCCTGGAGCCAGTGTGGGCGGGTGGCGGGGCCTGGAGCCAGTGTGGGCGGGTGGCGGGGCCTGGAGCCAGTGTGGGCGGGTGGCGGGGCCTGGAGCCAGTGTGGGCGGGTGGCGGGGCCTGGAGCCAGTGTGGGCGGGTGGCGGGGCCTGGAGCCAGTGTGGGCGGGTGGCGGAGCCTGGAGCCAGTGTGGGCGGGTGGCGGGGCCTGGAGCCAGTGTGGGCGGGTGGCAGCGGGGCCTGGAGCCAGTGTGGGCGGGTGGCGGGGCCTGGAGCCAGTGTGGGCGGGTGGCAGCGGGGCCTGGAGCCAGTGTGGGCGGGTGGCGGGGCCTGGAGCCAGTGTGGGCGGGTGGCGGGGCCTGGAGCCAGTGTGGGCGGGTGGCGGGGCCTGGAGCCAGTGTGGGCGGGTGGCGGAGCCTGGAGCCAGTGTGGGCGGGTGGCGGGGCCTGGAGCCAGTGTGGGCGGGTGGCAGCGGGGCCTGGAGCCAGTGTGGGCGGGTGGCAGCGGGGCCTGGAGCCAGTGTGGGCGGGTGGCGGGGCCTGGAGCCAGTGTGGGCGGGTGGCGGGGCCTGGAGCCAGTGTGGGCGGGTGGCGGGGCCTGGAGCCAGTGTGGGCGGGTGGCGGGGCCTGGAGCCAGTGTGGGCGGGTGGCGGGGCCTGGAGCCAGTGTGGGCGGGTGGCGGAGCCTGGAGCCAGTGTGGGCGGGTGGCGGGGCCTGGAGCCAGTGTGGGCGGGTTTGGAGAACGTTTACCCGAAGATCAGAGGCCGAATGCCCGTGACCGCTGAAGTGTTCCCCAACAGGAAGAGAACACTCCTGCCTGGTAATTGTTGAGCGGTGTTCATTCATCCATTGTGGTAGTGTCTGCATGGTCTCCCCAATATACCATGCCTCGGGACATCCTTTCCTGCAGCGTATCAGTTAGACAACGTTGGCTGAGTCGCAAGAGTATGTACCTGGTAGATGGTGTTCTCACGTAAGATGATGGCATCCGTGTCGATGATCCGGCACGTCTTGCAGAGGTTGCTATGGCAGGGTTGTGTGGTATCGTGATCACCGTTCTCCTGAAGGCTGGGTAGTTTGCTGTGCACAATGGTCTGTTGGAGGTTGCGTGGTTGTTTGAAGGCAAGAAGTGGGGGTGGCCTTGGCGAGATGTTCGTCTTCATCAATGACCTGTTGAAGGCTCTGGAGAAGATGTCGTAGCTTCTCCGCCCCAGGGAAGTACTGGGCGACGAAGGGTACTCTGTCCACCATGTCCCATGTTTGTCTTCTGAGGAGGTCGGTGCGGTTTTTCACTGTGGCGCGTCGGAACTGTCGATCGATGAGTTGATGTCATCGACCACGACACCACACAATCCTGCCACAGCAACCTCTGCAAAACATGCCAGATCGACACTGGATGCCATTATCTCACGTGAGAACACCATCCCCCAGGTACACGGCACATACTCTTGCGACTCAGCCAACGTTGTCTACCTGATACGCTGCAGGAAAGTAAAGTTTATTTATTAGTCACAAATAAGGTTTACATTAATACTGCAATGAAGTTACTATGAAATTCCCCTAGTCTTTCTGGCGCCTGTTCGGGTCAATGCACCTAACCAGCACGTCTTTCGGACTGTGGGAGGAAACTGGAGCACCCCGAGGAAACCCATGCAGACATGGAGAGAACATGCAAACTCCACACAGGCAGTGACCCAAGTTGGGAATTGCTGTGAGGCAGCAGTTCTAACCACTGTGCCACCGTGCTGCCCCCGAGGCACGGTACATTGGCGAGACCGTGCAGACACTACGACAACGGATGAATGGACACCGCTCGACAGTCACCAGGCAGGAGTGTTCCCTTCCTGTTGGGGAACACTTCAGTCAAGGGCATTCAGCCTCTGAAGTTCGGGTAAGCGTTCTCCAAGGTGGCCTTCAAGACACACAACAATGCAGAATCGCCGAGCAGAAATTGATAGCTAAGTTCCGCACACATGAGGACGGCCTCAACCGGGATCTTGGGTTCATGTCACACTATATGGAACTCCCACGACTTGCCTGGGCTTGCAAAATCTCACTAACTGTCCCGGCTGGAGACAATACGCATCTCATTAACCTGTGCTTAACCCTCTCTCCACTCACATTCTGTACCTGTAAAGACTTGATTACCTGTTGAGACTCGCATTCCAACCATTATCCTGTAAATTGAGTCTGTGTCTATATTTGCCCTGTTTGTGAACCCAACTCTTCTCTCACCTGATGAACGGGCAGCGCTCCGAAAGCTCGTGCTACCAAATAAACCTGTTGGACTTTAACCTGGTGTTGTGAGACGTCTTACTGTGCTTACCCTAGTCCAACGCCGGCATCTCCACATCGCTACTGATGGAGAGTGTGCTGGGCAATGAAGTTCTTTGCTGGAGCGAAGCAGCCACGGAAGTGTCTAAAGTGTTCTGACTGCTGTGGGCTATCTCGAGTTCAAAACATGCCCGAGAGAGGTCAGCACCTAAATGAACAAGGCCACAGGATAGTCAGGTTACCCGGGAGAGTGAGCGAGGTGAGTGAACAAGGCCAGCAACAGTCAGGATTTTTATGGGCGGCACGGTAGCACAGTGGTTAGCACTGCTGCTTCACAGCTCCAGGGACCTGAGTCCGATTCCTGGCTTGGGTCACTGTCTGTGTGGAGTCTGCACATTCTCCTTGTGTCTGCGTGGGTTTTCTCTGGTTGCTCCGGTTTCCTCCCACAGTCCAAAGATGTGCGAGTTAGGTTGATTGGCCATGCTTAAAAAAAAATTGCCCCTTAAGAGTCTTGAGATGCGTAGGTTTAGAGGGATTAGCGGGTAAATGTAGGGATATGGCGGTAGGGCCTGGTTGGGATTGTGGTCGGTGCAGACTCAATGGGCCAAATGGCCTCTTTCTGCACTGTAGGGTTTCTATGATTCTATGAGGCAGTGGTCAGGAATTGAACCGTGGCTGTGGACTTGGCAATGAGTGGTCAGGTGGCATTGGAAGGGCTGAGTTCTGGGCCAGGAAACACTGGAGCTGGGATTTTGATCAGACAAATAGGGAAGAATAAATTTCTATGCTGAATGCGATAGTGATGCTTGTTGGGAAACAGTATATATAAGTTGATATTTGCTTAAATTACTTGTCTTTAGCAAGATGGCTGCTACTGTACATGTGGAGTACCCTGCAGTGCCACCCACTGACAGAGCACAGAACTGCACTCACATCCATTCATAGATTCTCTGCAGCTTTGCATTGCCTCATGCAGAAAAGGTTAATTAAGATTTGGGGGAAAGATTGCACAAGAGGTTTAGTGCATGACTATTCAAAATATGATTATATATAGTATAAATGTTCACAAGATTGATGGTGCTAATTTGCACTATAGACAAGTAAATAGTTTGTAATCTATTTGGCCTAGTCACTTTGAAGACTGCGATGCTCCTCAAAATGCACCCAAAATGTTTTTGGGAAACCATACCAGTACAGAAGATCCTCCCGGTCCTTGTATGATTAAAAGTCAAGACCATATATTATATGCCCTACACTTTTTATTGTTTCGTAAAACTCTGCTGCCCACAAATTCCAGCAGATGGTGAGTGTAGAAAGTGCTGTTAAAGAAGACTTGGTGAGGTGCCCAGGTCTTGCTGCATATGGACAGGGACTGTGACTGAAGTAGATGTTAATACTGTCCACTTGCTTTGAATACAGCTCCAACAGTAATCAAGATGCTAAACAACATCCATGAGAGAGGGCAGCACAGTGGTTGGCACTGCTGCCTCACGGCAATTCCCGGCTTGGATCACTGTGCGGAGTCCGCACATTCTCCCCGTGTCTGCGTGGGTTTCCTCTGGGTGCTCTGGCTTCCTCTCTCAGTCCAAAGATGTACAGTTGGGTGGATTGGCTAAATGCACCTTACTGTCTCAGGATATATAGGTTAGAGGGATTAGCAAGGTAAATATGTGGGGTTGTGGGATTGTTGTCAGTGCAGACCTGATGGGCCGAATGGCCGCCTTCTGCACTGTAGGGATTTTATATATTTTACAAAATAAGAAAGCCCCCCCACTTGACCACCCATCTATAAGTGGGGAAAGATTCAGTGGAGATGTGCGGGAGAAGTGTTTTTACACAGAGGGTGGTGGGGGCCTGGATTGCACTGCCAGGTGAGTTGGTTGAGGCAGATACGTTAGCAACATTTAAGACTTATCTGGATGGACACATGAACAGGTGGGGAATGGATGGATACAGGCGGTTGGTCTAGTTAGGACAACGTAATCGACACAGGCTTGGAGGACCGAAAGGCCTGTTCATTGCTGCACTTTGTGCTAATGAACAATGTGTACTATACACAAGATGTGTTGCCAAGGCTCCTTTAACTTTCCAGACCCATGATCTTTTGGGATCTGAACAATGGACACAAGGGAACACCACCTGTAAGCTCTCCTCCAAGTCGCACGTCATCCTGACATGGAAATATAAGTGTTGAGACCTCCCTTCCTAACAGCATTATCGGAATATCTACACTAAATGGACTGCAGGAATTGTGATTAGTACAATAAATCCTCATTATAGGCTATGATTTTGTTCCTAAAAATTGTGGCTCGAAGTGATTCAATTTTGTGGATCATCGTTTCCTGTAGGAATCCATGTTAAAGCAGGAGTTGTTCTGACTATTTCTCAGCTGGGAATGTGCAAGTTGAAGTACTGGACCATATGTGTGCAGCACTGTATTCCCGGCTAAATTAACTTGCAAAATAATTTTTTTTTTTAAAATTCCTGTTCTCCTGAGTCTCTCTCTGGGCAGTCCCTGGGGTTCCAGGATGACTTGCTTCCACTCTGGCTCAATGGGTTGGGAAGATGTTTTACCTTTTCGGGGAGGGTGGCACAGTGGGCTAGCACTGCTGCTTCTCAGCGCCAGGGACCTGGGTTCAATTCCAGCCTCGGGACACCGTCCGTGTGGAGTCTGCACGTTCTCCCCGTGTCTGCGTGGGTTTCCTCCGGGTGCTCCGGTTTCCCCCCACAGTCCAAAGATGTGCGGGTTAGGTGGATTAGCCATGCTAAATTGCCCCTTAGTATCAGGGGGATGAGTAGAGTAAATACATGGGGATACGGCATGGATGGGATTGTTGTCAGTGCAGGCTCGATGGGCTGACTGGCCTCCTACATTGTAGGGATCCTATGATTTGAGGAT
This sequence comes from Mustelus asterias, assembly GCF_964213995.1. Lineage (NCBI taxonomy): Eukaryota > Metazoa > Chordata > Chondrichthyes > Carcharhiniformes > Triakidae > Mustelus > Mustelus asterias. The sequence continues at coordinate 139,526,421 of NC_135805.1, forward strand.
ATCCCTAAAGTGTTTCAATGGAGGTGGCTTTGAGTGATTTAGAGGCTCAGTGCTGAGTATGTGCACCCTAGGGGGTAACCCAACCATTGACTGCATGTTCTCCAGCCTCTGTACAGTTTCACTGCTTGGCTGATGGCTTCTCACTTTCTTTACAGCAGCACGTTGTTTCTCACTCCTGTTTAAAGATGATTAACGTCTCGCCCACAGCGCAACTCCAAAAATTAACAAGCTCTGGCTTTGGATGTGTTCCTTTTAACAAAGCTTGATGTTGCCTCAAGTAACGTGACTCTCAACGGTGCTGAGCTGACAGAACCTGATATTGCACGAAGGGAAACAGCTTGCTGTTGCATGATGGCACAAGAAAAATCTTTCTATCGCAATTTGGGGAACCTACACTTAAAACAAATCCACTTAAAACAGGACAACTTGAAATAAGGACTTGCTACTCTTGACTCTCGATGTTGAATAGCTTCCAGCAAATGCAAAATAGCAAGTGTTTTAGCAGCAGTTTGCCGACCTTTTTGAAAATAACGTGCAACTTCTATACTGAGCTAAATTTTAAGGTAATGTTCATAACTTCTTTCAGATTTTTGGGACTTTGTCTTTGGTTCGTGTTTCTTTAAAACTGGTAACCATGTAGTGTTCTGATTTAACAATAAAGGGAAAGATACCGGGTGCAATTCTTGTAGCTGTCAGCAGTGTTATGGACTTGGAACCTGTGTCTGAATAGGGGTATTGCCTCAACTTCTCAAACCAATGAGCTCCAGCCTTCTGGCACTTGGAAATCCATCTTGCTGCAAGACTGTGTGGAGTTTGCACATTCTCCTCGTGTCTGCGTGGGTTTCCTCCGGGTGCTCCGGTTTCCCCCCACAGTCCAAAGATGTGCGGGTTAGGTTGATTGGCCAGGTTAAAAATTGCCCCTTAGAGTCCTGGGATGTGTTGGTTAGAGGGATTAGCGGGTAAATATGTGGGGGTAGGGCCTGGGTGGGATTGTGGTCGGTGCAGACTCGATGGGCCGAATGGCCTCCTTCTGCACTGTAGGGTTTCTATGATTTCTATGACTCCTCTCTGTACCTTGATGTCTGCCTTGGATCAGGCAGCTGCTTTTAATGACCGGGTGTTTTTTTTTTATCCGCTCCGCCTCCCAACATGCACCTCTCTTTCATCATGTGTCCTTCAGTTATAGCTGAGACTCTTTTAATGTTTGGGATATATCCTTCCAAGTATGCTCAGTAGATTGTACCAAAATAGTTACCCCTAAGTTTTTAATCGGCAAGTTCCAGGATTTGCTATTCTTTCCTGAGTCAAGTATGTAAACCTGAGCTTGTCCAAATTTTTACTGTCCATATCCTAACCCGCACAAAGTCCCATTCACCCACCAGTCTAATGACCCATATTACCTCCCAGTCCAGCAAAGCCCAATTCTCATAGAATCCCTACAATGCCAAAGGAGGCCATTCAGCTCATTGAATCTGCATTGACTTAGCCCGTAACCTCACATATTTACCTTGCTAATCTGTATATCTTGCAGCACTGAAGAACAATTTATCATGGCCAATGCACCTAATCAGCACATCTTTGGAGCGTGGAAGGAAACCGGAGCACCCATGCAGACACGGGGGAGAATGTGCCAACTCCACACAGATTCATTGGGGGCATAACTATAGGGTTCGTAGTGGGAGATATAGGAAGGATGTCCAGGTAGGTTCTTTACGCAGAGAGTGGTTGGGGTGTGGAATGGACTGCCTGCAGTGATAGTGGAGTCAGACACTTTAGGAACATTTAAGCGGTTATTGGATAGGCACATGGAGCACACCAGGATGATAGGCAGTGGGATAGCTTGATCTTGGTTTCAGATAAAGCTCGGCACAACATCGTGGGCCGAAGGGCCTGTTCAGTGCTGTAATGTTCTATAGTGACCCAAGGCTGGAATTGAACCCGGGTCTTTGGCACTGAGGCAGCAATGCTAACCACTGTGCCACCGTGCCATCATCTCATGTGTTCAAGTCCCACCACCACCTCACCAATCCCCATCTCTGTAACAACCTCCATCCTTAACAATCCTCAGACATACATTCCGAATTCCTCCGATTCTGGCCTCTTGCATATCCCTGATTTTCATTGGCAGCCATGCCTAAGTGCTAAGCTCTGAAATTCCCTCCCAAAACCTCATTGTTGCTTCTTCCTCCATTAAGATCCTCTCTCAAAATCTACCTCTGGTGAAGCCTCTTGGGTATCAGTTCTCATATTTCCTCCTGCGATGTGATGTCATATTTTCTTTGGTAATCACTCCTTTGAACTGCCTCAATTTTAATAACATTAAAGGATGTAATGTTAGTACAAGTTATTGAGAGTTTCTGCACAGAGAGGACTCCTATAAAGTTAAAATTTATTTATTAGAGTCACAAATAGGCTTAATTAACACAGCAATGAAGTCACTGTGAAAATCCCCTAGTTGCCACACTCCGGCGCCTGTTCGGGTACACTGAGGGAGAATTTAGTATGGCCAATGCACCTAACCAGCACATCTTTCGGACTGTGGGAGGAAACCGGAGCACCCGGAGGAAACCCACACAGACACTGGGAAGAATGTGGAAACTCCACACACACAGACACACAGACAGACAGATACACACAGACAGACACCGACACACACACACACGCACACACAGGATCGCACCCAGGTCCCTGGTGCTGCGAGGCAGCAGTGCTAACCACTGCCACCGTGCCGCCCCAAATCTGGATGCGATTGAATTCTGTGCCTTGAGAACTGTGCTGGACTTGAGAATTTTGAAATGTTTGGTCACAATATGATGATTCTTCAATCAAAGTTGCTTATGCAGGTAGCTGGAAACTGCTGATCGCTGGACCCCGCACTCTTGCATCGGAAAAAGGTCTGCAAATATCTTGACAAAGTACTGCACGTTCTCCACTTTGATTTTGGGCGGCAAGGTAACACAGTGGTCAGTACTGCTGCCTCACAGTGCCAGGTACCCGGGTTCGATTCCTGGCTTGGTTCGCTGTCTGTGTGGAGTTTGCACATTCTCCATGTGTTTCCTCCGGGTGCTCCAGTTTTCTCCAAAAGTGCAAAGATGTGCGGGTTAGGTGGATTGGCTGTGCTAAATTAACCCTTATTGTCAGGGGGACTAGGTAGGGTAAATGCATGGGGTTATGCGGATAGGGCCTGAGTGGGATTGTGGTCGATGCAGACTCAATGGGCCGAATGACCTCCGTCTGCACTGTAGGATTCTATGATGATGTACCTATGGGATGGTGTGAAAATAGCAAACTTCCCGTTCCCCACAGATTGTTGCTGCTCGCAAAGTAAGTTAGTTGTTTTAATTTACCTTTTGCTTTGCATCCTCTTGTGTCCAAGGTCCTAAATTTTAAACATCAAGGAGTCACCCTCTGGCAGTGAGTCTGGATTCTCATTGTTTACACTTGCGATCCTGTGGAGATTGAATGTAATTCTGCATTGAGTGAGAACCAATAGTTATGACCAACACATTCTGCCTCTAAATAGCTTCAATCCTGATGGAAAAATTTAATTCCTTGATGCCGAAATAACAACTGGAACTACTCTGATGTAATAATCCTCGTGTCTTGGGTCGTTGCTTGATTAGAACTTGCCATCCAACTGATTTAACAATTCACGAGCACCATTGTAGGTAGATGCTTGTCCTGGGAAGGGAAAGTGATGGTAATAGAAGCAGTTCCACATCCAGAGTACTTGTAATGGAAAACTGTCTCTCGGTTAAAGCTTTCCAGGGATTTCAATCTTGTGTTTAAATATGTTTGAATGGAGCCTATTTAAATCTACGAGCTCACTCAACCTATCCTCATAAGACATGCTCCCCAACCCAGGCAACATCCTTGTAAATCTCCTCTGCGCCTTTTCTATGGCTTCCATATCCTTCCTGTAATGAGGCGACCAGAACTGAGCACAGTACTCCAAGTGGGGTCTGACCAGGGTCCTATATAGCTGCAACATTATCTCTCGACTCCTTCATCAATCGAGGAATTGAGTTTAGGCCAGTACACCATACGCCGCCTTAACCACAGCCTCAACCTGCACAGCTGCTTTGAGCATCCTATGAACTCGGACCCCCAAGATCCTTCTGATCTTCCACACTGCCAAGAGTCCTACCATTAATATTATATTCCGCCATCCTATTTGACCTGCCAAAATGAACCACCTCACACTTATCTGGGTTAAACTCCATCTGCCACTTCTCCGCCCAGTCTTGCATCCTATCAATGTCTTGCTGCAACATCCCTCCACACCATCCACAACACCTCCAACCTTTGTGTCATCAGGATTTCTGGAAAAAGCTGCCAAAAAAGCTCTTGAAGTGCTTCTTGACATCACGCCTCACGCTCATTTTGAAGTTATACTCCCTTTATTCTGATTGTCTCTGATCTTTAAACATGGAACTTGTTTTAAGAATGAGGTGTCAGTCATTTTCTCTTAAATACAGGAGAACGTGACAAGTGCAATTTCCTTTACAGGATTTGGGCGCTGAGCAGTTTTAGGAGGGTGGGAATGCTTTTCTGCATGGAGGACAAATTGGATTTGTACAGTACTTGCACATGAATGTTTAACTAGTGTATCTGCCAGTGGAGATTTCTGTAAAAGCTGCTTGGTCGCAGTTCTTTCAGATACTAAGAATCTTTGTGATCGCAAAATGGTATCCAGCTCTGAAAATAGTTGCTTCAATCACACTCCTGTATAAAGGGCTGTACGCTCAGTTCTACTACTTCGAGCTCATTAAATCATGACTGCTGCTCAGATTTAATCAGATCAGCATTAAGTTTAAGAGCGCGAGTGACACAATTGTATAAAGTAATACAGTGCCAGTATTAGCTCTTTCCTTATGGAGTGCTGTCAGTTAATATCTGAGCAGAAATGTTTTGGACGGGTAATAGTGTCAGACTAAATATTGTTCTGAAGTGTTATTTTAGTTTTTTACTGCCGATGATTAAGTTTAGGGAATGCAGACTGATGGTTAATGAGTCTATTACTCTTGCAAAATTCCCACAGGAATTAACTGCGTCTCTACCAAGTTTACAGTAGAGAATTCGCATTCTGTATGTTAATTTGGGAATGGTGGATTTTATATACAAACACATTATTCGGGAAGCTGGCCAATATTTTACAAATGTTCGTAGATCATGTGTACGATAATTTCAGCACTTATTTTCTACTTGTGTGCCATGGCACTGCTGCGCCAAGGACCTGGGTTCAATTCTCGGCGGAGTCTGCACGTTCTCCCTGTGTCTGCGTGGGTTTCCTCCGGGTGCTCCAGTTTCCTCCCACAGTCCAAAGATGTGCTGGTTAGGTGCATTGGCTAAATTCTGCCTCCGTGTACCCGAACAGGCGTCGGAGTGTGGCAACTAGGGGATTTTCACAGTAACTTCATTGCAGTGTTAATGTAAGCCTACTTGTGACACTAATACATAAACTTAAACTTTAAGAAACTGATGGTTCTAGACTACATATAGATACCTGAGAGAGAGTGCCATTCTCTGGCACTCTGCATATTCATCAGCATCTGTAGCTCACTGTTAAATAAGTGGCTGTATAATCTCCTGTTGAAATTAATTATTTTCAATGGTGGCACAGTGGTTAGCACTGCAGCCTCACAGCGCCAGAGACCCAGGTTCGATTCCTGGCCTGGGCCACTGTCTGTGTGGCGTTTACACATTCTCCCCGTATCTGTGTGGGTTTCCTCCGGGTGCTCCAGTCTCCTCCCACAGTCCAAAGATGTGCTGGTTAGGTTGATTGGCCATGATAAATTGACTCTAGTTTCAGGGGGATTAACAGGGTAAATATGTGGGGTTATGCGAATCGAAGCTGGGTAGGATTGTTGTCGGCGCAGGCTCGATGGGCCGAATGGCCACCTCCTGTACTATAGGGATTCTATTAGAAACAAATGTTGGGCAAGGACAAGTTAAGCACTGTTAACATTACAAGAGGGACAGAATTTATAGGGCTTTTTTTTAATATCACATCTTTTCCCCCTTGTTCCAGTTTTGTCCCCGTAAAATGCGTGCAGATGGATACAGTTGTATGTGTGGAAAGTATTGACACCACAGTACTTTTTGTAACATAGCTCCTGAAAAAAGAGAGTCTCAGATTTGACTCCACTGTAGCTTGCAGGAAACTTTTAGGACTTTGGTGTTAGTTTTGACCTGTGGTGCCTAAGCAAAATCCTCGCAGTGCCATAGCGTACCTACTGTTTTGGAATATTTCTATAACTTGCTGAGCCTAGTAATCTGTGTGAGTAACTGCGGAGGAAGGAAGTTTAAGACATGTCACCGTGCCGTCCCAGCTTCTCTGTGTGGCAGATTTGGAACGGATAGCATCAAAGTACCTGATGGAACACCAGTATTGTAGATGAAGTTTCTGTTCCACAACTGAAATAAATGCACTGGTAAGTAAAATACTGTATTCTGGACACGGTATCAGGCAGACAGAAACCTAAGCCCAAGGGATTCCCTTGTGTACCCAGTTTGAAATCCTGCACCGCGAAGCCAGGTGTAACTATCGTAAATATGACCAGCTTCCCCCTCATTCATGGGTGAAGTCCACGCATATACTAATTAACTGATAGGCTTATCATTGATTGCTTCTCAGAGTTTTCTTCATTTGAGACTGGGAATTAGATTCACACGTGAGACCAGGCTGAATGTGATGTCCAGGGTGTCAAATTTAACAGAAGGAATTAGATGTTAAACACCTCACCTTGCAAGTGGCTGGAAAAGGTTTCTTTCTAATCAACTACTAAATGTCTTCCCGGCACTGACCTTGAAGCCAAGTTGAGAATCTCGATGTCCTTGAATGGTGGTGGGCATTGTGCTACTGTAATATGTTGAGATTTACGATATTTCAACAGTAATGGCGAGGCCAGTATATATTGCAGTGTACCTTGGTGTGCACGTACACCGGTCCCTTAAGGTAGCAGGACAGATGGATAAAATAGTTAAGAAGGCATACAGTATACTTTATTAGCCAAGACATTGAGTTTAAGAGCAGGGAGGTTATGCTGGAACTATGAAATGTTGATTAGGCCACAGCTAGAGTATTGTGTGCAGTTCTGGAATCCACATTATAGGAGGGATGTGATAGCATTGGAAAGGGTGCAGAGGAGATTTACCACGACTTTGCCTGGGCTGGAGAGTTCTAGTTATGAAGAGAGATTGGATAGACTGGGGAAGTTTTCCTTGGAGCAGAGGAGACGGAGGGGGATATAATCGATGTATAAAATTTTGAGGGGCATTGATAGGTTTCTTCCTGTCTATCCTTTCTCCTTGGTGGAGGGATCAGTGACCAGGGGGCATAAATTTAAGGTCCAGAATAGGAGGTTTAGAGGGAATGAAAGGAAAGCTTTTTTACCCAAAAGGTGGTGGGAATCTGGAACTCATTGCCTGAAAGGGTGATGGAGGCAGAGGCCCTCGTAACATTGAAGTATTTGTATGTGCACTTCCGATGCAAGCTATGGTCTAACTGCTGGAAAATGGGATTAGCAAAGTAAGGTGGTTTGTTTTTGACTGGTGCAGACACGATGGACTTTTTCTGTGCTGTATTCCTCTATGACTCTCTGATCTTGACGAAGAGAGGCGTTGGCCTAGTGGTGTTATTACAAATCCAGAAATTCAGCTAATGTTCTGGGGACCTGGGTTTGAATCCCACCACGGCAGGTGGTGGAATTTGAATACAGTTTTTTTTTTAAAATCTGGAATGGAGAATCTACTGAGGACCTTGAAACCATTGTCGATTGTTGGAAAACCTCATCTGGTTCACTAATGTCCTTCAGGGAAGGAAATCTGCCGTCCTTACCCGGTCTGGCCTACATGTGATTCCAGAGCCACAGCGATGTGGTTGACTCTCAACTGCCCTCGGGCAACTAGGGATGGCCGTTAAATGCTGGCCAGCCAGCGATGCCCATGTCCCACAAATGAATTTTTAAAATTATTTCTCGTAGCTAATTTGGACATCATTGCAAAGAAAAATTGAGTGGCCCTGGGAAATTTGGGCAGTAGTTGCACTGCGCTTGGTGTGAACTTAGGCCTGATTGTCTCCTGTCAATGCTGCTATTTGTGTTGTCACAACACTCGACTTGTACTGAGCAAGTCCTTACCATTGTTCTGTTTCTACTATTCCATCCCAGTGAGGCCCAAGCTTAGATTTATCAAAATGGCAATCTCTGATTTCAAATTTATAATTGATCTAGCATCAATTGCTATTTAAGCAAGTGAACTCCAAATTTCCTCCACCTTGTGTGCACAGAAGTGTTTTCTCATTTCACCTCCAGATCTGGCTCTAATTTTTAGGGTCTGCTTCCTAGTCTTTGACTCCAAGCTAAGTTAGGGATTGAGATGTTCTTGTTGAAATAATTGATGTTTATCCACCCTATCCATTCCCCTTAATATCTTGAAAATATGGATCAAGTCACCACATAGCCATCTCAATTCCAGAGGATATAACCCTAATCTATATAATCTCTCCTCAAGTCCAGACATCATTCTGGAAAATCTGCACTCCATTCCCAAAAAGGCCAACACATCCTTCCTAATGTTCGGAGCCTAGTCCTGTGCACCTGTACTATATGAGCACAGTGTAATATTGGTATATGGTACTACTGACTCTTCTAACTAATTCTCTACTGTCCAGCAAGTGCATTGCACTTGGGGGGAAGATATTAATGTTGCTAATAAATTGATCCTTATGGATTGAGTAAAAGCACTTTGGGAGCACCCAGGGATGTAACTGGTGATATGGAAATACTTTGTTCATTGAATAATTTAACCAAGGAAATAGTGACTTTCTTTGCAAGGTCACAAATAAATGTCTGAAGGTGGCAGGACAAGTCAGTAAGACTTTTTTTTAAAAAGGCATCTCCGATCCTGGCCTTTAAATAGAGGTGTAGGGTACAAAAGCAAGGGATTTAGATCACCGCCTGAAGTATTGTATCCTATTCTAAGTATCAAACTTCAAGTAATGTCAGGGACTTGGGGAGAATGAAGAGGACAATTTCTAGGAAGTTCCAGGACTGTGGGACTTCAGTGAGGTGGAGAAATTGGGATTTCTCTCTCAAAAGCAGAGAAGACGAAGGGGATATTTAATAGAGTTTCTCAAAATCCTGTGTTTTGATGGAGTAGATAGAGGAATTGGTGGGGGAGGTGGTTAGCAGAGAACAGAGGATGCAGATTTGCGATGATTGACTAAAGAAGCAAAGGAGATTAGAATTTACTTTACAGCACATTATGATTTGAAGGAGCGATGGTTAGCAATTCAATAATGACTTTGAAAAAGGATTAGAGATGTTCTTGAAAAGCCACATTTGCAAGACTGACCTGGGAAAGAAACCAGAGCATTGGGCTAATTGGATAGCTTGGCATGGACATCTGCGTCAAATGGGTGCTCCTTTTGTGCTGATTTCTGTCATTGATAACTGGAATTTAATCATCATTTGGTATATTCTGAAAAGCTCACCAGGCTTTTGTTAAAACACCAACAAATCCAGTGCCAGTCCCTGTTCCAGTTGTGAAGCTCCTTTGGACTTGAACCTTTCCCTTTGTCTCTCAGTAATACGTAACTTGGCATTTATTTCATATTTACAGTGGATGCTGCCCAAGGCTGAGGTTTAAACAAGATGTACATCAGTCCAAATCTCTCCCAGCCTAAGCTCTTCTCCAGATATTAATATCATTGTCGACTGTTAACAACATTTGACGTGTTTGCAACACCTTTTTAATCGCCAGAAATCTCCATGGCATTTCATTGAGGCACTTTCTTTTGTTTGTTTGTTTATTAGTGTCACAAGTAAGCTTGCATTAATGAAGTTACTGTGAAAATGCCCTAGTCGCCACGCTCTGGTGCCTGTTCGGGTTCACTGCGGGAGAATTTAGCACGGCCAATGCACCTAACCAACACGTCTTTCAGACTGTGGGAGGAAACCGGAGCACCCGGAGGAAACCCACGCAGACACGGGGAGAACGTTCAGACTCTGCACAGACAGTGACCCAAGCTGGGAATTGAGCCTGGGTCCCTGGCGCTGTGAGGCAGCAGTTTTAACCAATCGGAAGGGATTAGAATAAAGCTAAAAACAGATGGTGGAGTTTGTAGTTGAGCTGGGTTTGGTGAAGGATGGTTGTTTCCCTGGAACTAAAACTGGTCAGTCTTTAAGTATGGGTTTTCATACTTGTCGATGTTTCTCTTTTTGTTCTAGGTCATCATTGAAGTTACGGAAATGCTGCACAGTGCTAGTTTGCTGATCGATGATATTGAGGATAATTCTAAGCTGCGCCGTGGCTTTCCTGTAGCTCACAGCATCTATGGTGTTCCATCCGTCATAAACTCCGCCAACTATGTCTACTTTTTAAGTCTGGAGAAGGTGCTGACCCTTGATCACCCAGAAGCCATTAAAGTCTTCACACAACAACTGCTGGAGCTCCATCGGGGTCAAGGCCTGGATATCTATTGGAGAGATACATACACTTGTCCAACAATAGAAGATTACAAGGCCATGGTGCTACAGAAAACCGGAGGACTCTTCGGACTGGCTGTAGGTCTCATGCAACTGTTCTCTGAAAATAAATCTGACTTGAAGCCTCTTCTTGACACACTGGGGCTCTTGTTCCAAATACGTGATGATTATGCAAACTTGCTTTCCAGCGAATACAGTGCAAACAAGGGCTTTGGTGAAGATTTAACAGAGGGAAAGTTTTCATTCCCTGTTATTCATGCTATCTGGTCACATCCAGAAAGCACACAGGTGCAAAACATTTTGCGACAGAGGACTGAAAATATAGATGTCAAGAAATACTGTGTGAGTTATCTTGAAAAGGTGGGTTCTTTTGTTTACACCAGGGAAACACTCAAACAGTTGGAATCAGAAGCTTATAAAACAATTGACAAATTCGGAGGTAACCCACAGTTAGTAGCTTTAATTGAACAACTCGGTCAGCTGTATAAAGAGACTTAACTCTCTCCCTTTCCTCTCCTCTCACTCCAGATTCCTTTCTTGTACACTTATATTCTCTCTCACGTACTCCTTCACTTGGTCTCTTGCACTGGTGAGTGCTCTCACCTCTCTCTAACTCTCCGGGGTGTACTCAGTTAATTCTATGTATTCTTTGAGGTAGCTGTCCTCTGATCTCTGTTCCATGTGTGCCCTGTCACTTCCTCATTCTTGCAGCATGTGAAGCATTTAAACCAGCTGAGGGTTGGATCATCAGAATCACAAGATATTCATGCGATCGAAAGCTAGTTCTGTTCCACCTATAGCATCGTTAGCTCAGACTGAAGAAATGTTTTTGATGCTCCAGTATGATGCTAATTTAAAGCCCCAGTGTATTGTCAAGATTAGAGCTAGGGATAGAAATACAATCCTCAAATCTTTTGGGACTGCTTCTTTTACCAGTATGATATATTACAGATGTATGCATAGAAATATGGTAGCTGGTAGTTTTTTAATATTTTGTTTTGCTTCATGTGTGCCTGACACATCATCTGTCTTTTCCTGTCCGACTCGCCTCTTCTCCCCACCTGTAATAGTGACTTGGGAGTGCAGGGACAGTTGGTCTTTTTGCTCTTGGTACCAGTTAGTTCCACTGTGTGTGTGTGTGTGCGCGTGTAATGCTTGTCATGAGAGGCAATGGGAGAGAAGGACCTGCCGGCTGGGTTGAATAGCAGAGATCTATCCTGCAGGGATAGATTGCAACGTCGCTCTTGCGACGAGCTCTGTATCATGAGCATCGAGATCAGCGTTTGTCATGTACTTTTCTGCTCTGCTGCACCCCTTCAGACAGCTGGGCAAAACAATTGATGACTGCTATCCTCTAACTGATGCTGCGGTAACTTTGCTTGAGGTTTTACATTGGGTGAGAACGAATGGTGCTGACTCACTGAACACAGCCATGCTAATGCCCTTCCAGTTATAATTGCACAATATATACAGAAAGATGGGAGAGTTAGCACATACCGACTTGTTACAATTGCAATGTATTTTTACAATAAATTCAGGTCCGTTTTACTGGGCCGTGTATTTTACTACTTGGATTGGTTTTCAATTAAGTTAATTATTTCCACTTTGTACAAATCTCTAACAAATGAGCAATCCGGCCTTTTCATTCCATCCTTAGATTTTTCTTCCCTTTTTGAGAATATAGTCAAATTCCCTCATTTCTCTAGTCGAGAATTGCCAGGTAACTTCTTGCAAACATTAAGGCACAACTTTATGCTATGTTAATATATTCAATGTGGTATCTGCCTGCCTACTTTCGGAAGGAGGGGGATTCACTTTTGTCCTTGAAGGAAGTGATTTAAGCTGACCATGCAGGGGATTGAGTGTACCAGCTTCCATTTTCACATTATCGTACAGCCTGACTCTTCCACAAGAGTGACCTTCAGCATCAAGGGTACTGCATTTTGAATTTCTGACATACAACACTTCAGCTGAAGTTTGGAAATATTCTAGACTTAACAAGCATCAGGTCCTAAACTATCCTAATGGCGCAAATATGAGTAGGTACGATCTGATGGCCATTACAGAGCTGTGGCTGCAAGATGACAGATTAAAACCTGAATATTGAAGGGTATTAATATTTAGGAAAAGGTGGAGGGGCCGCTCTGTTTATTAAAGATGAGATTCGCACATTAGAGAGGATGGCCTAAGTTCTAGAAACCAGAATTTGAAGTAGTTTGAGTTGAGATGAGAAACTATGAATACAAAAAGTCACTTGTGAGAGTGGTGTACAGGCCCCTAATTGTAACTACATGGTAGGATGGGTGGCACAGTGGTTAGCACTGCTGTCTCAAAGCGCCAGGGACCCGGGTTCTATTCCCAGCTTGGGTGCCTGTGCGGATTCTCCCAGTGTCTGCGTGGGTTTCCTCCGGGTGCTCCAGTTTCCTCCCACAGTCCGAAAGACGTGCTGGTTAGGTGCATTGGCCAAAATTCTCCCTCCGTGTACCCGAACAGGTGTCAGTGTGTGGCAACTAGGGATTTTCACAGTAACTTCATTGCAGTGTTAATGTAAGCCTACTTGTGATACTAATAAATAAAACTTTAAACTTCTAAAAGGAAGAGATAATGGGAGCTTGTCAAAAAGCTACAGTGACAATCATGGGTTTTTAAAAGCTACATAGATAGGAAAAATCAGATTGGCGGTAGTGTAACTGAGGAGTTCTTGGTTTTCTAGAACAACACGTTCTGGAGCCATCCAGAGGATGGGCTATGTTAGACCTGATATTATGCAGCAAGGTAATGAAGGCAACCCTAGTAAGCAGCAGTCATAATATGGTTGAATTTTACATTCAGTTTTAGGGAGAAAAGAATGAGTCCGAGACTAATGGTTGAAAGCTTTAAGGACAATTATGAGGGCATGAAAGTGGAGCTAGCTAAAGTGAACTGGAAAATGTGGCTAAGAGGTAGGTCAACAAAAATGCAGTGGCAGGCGTTTAAGGGGATATTTCAAAATAGCTGCATTCCAACAAAGAAAAATTCCAAGGGGAAGGACTCATCTGTGGTGAACGAAAAATATTAAAGACTAATGAAAAAACATTTGTGCAAAGATGGGTAGCAGGTCAGAAGATTGGACAGAATATAAAGAACAGCAAAAAATGACAGAAGGATTAATAAAAGAGGGGAAATTGGAGTATGAGAGAAAGATAGCTGGAAAAATGAAGATGGCTGGAAAGAGTTTCTATATTTAAGTAAGGAAAGAGTTGTTAAAGCAAGCATTAGTCCTATCAGTGTGTCTGGGGAATTAATATTGGAAAGTAGGGAGTTGGAAGGATGCAAGTAAAATCTCAAATAGCTGTAAATCAGGAAATGGGAGGGAGCAACTCAGGAAAATTGCAATCACCAGGAAAGTGGCATTAAACAAATTGTTCAGGCTGCCAGCTGACACATCCTTGGGTCCAGATGGACATCATCCTAGGGTCTGGAAAGAAGTGGCTCGTTGGTGCATTGGTTTTAATTTTCCAAAATTCCCTGGATTCGGGGAAGGTTCCAATAAATTGGAAGACAGCAAATGTTACTCCTTTATTCAAAAAGGGAGACAGGAGACTACGGCCAGTTAGCCTAACGTCTGTTTTGGGAAAATGTTCAAAGATGTTATTAAAGATGTCATAGCAAGGCATTTCAGGAAAGTTCAAGGCAAGACAATCTGGCAGAGTCGCCATGGTTTTGTGGAAGGAAAATCACGTTTAACCAATTTATTGGAGTAATTTGAAGGTGCTACATGCTGTGGTTAGTGGTTAGCACTGCTGCCTCACAGCACCAGGGACCTGGGTTTGATTCCTGGCTTGGGTCACTGTCTGTGTGGAGTCTACATGTTCTCCCCGTGTCTGCGTGGGTTTCCTCCGGGTGCTCCAGTTTCCTCCCACACTCCAAAGATGTGCGGGTTGGGTGGATTGGCCGTGCTAAATTGCCCTTTACTGTCAGGGTAAATGCATGGGGCTATGGGGACAGGGTCTGGGTGGGAATGTGGTCGGTGCAGACTCAATGGGCTGAATGGCCTCCTGCACTGTAGGATTCTATGAAATTTCTAAGAAATGGATGTACTGTGCTTGGATTTCTCTCAAGAACCTGATGAGGTGTCAGGGATATTGCAAACAATAAAAGCTCACGGAGGGGGATAACAATTGGTGTGGAAAGATGAGTCAACTTGAAACCATATGAATGGATCTGATTCTAGATAGTAGGATGTGACTGAGTGCTGGGGCCCCAGCAATTTCCAATTTGACTTGGATGAAGGGACTGTAAGGTATGGTTGCTAAATTTTATGATAACACAAGGACAGGTAGAAAAGTAAATTGTCAAGAGGGCACAAACATGTTGAAGTGTGGGTAAGAATCTGGTAAATGGAGTTTAATGTGGGCAAATGTGAAATTGTTCAATTTGGGGTAGGAAGAATAAAAAGGAAGCAGGGGAGATTGCAGAGCTCTGATTCCACAGGATCTGGGTATCTTGGTGCATGAATCTCAAAAGGCTAGTATACAGGTATAGAGGTAATTAGAAAAGAGTTTACCAGACTAATAGGAGACTGAGGAGTGGGGGTTGGCTAATGAGAAAAAGTTGAACAGGTTACAATACAGTATCCACTGGAATGAAGAGCAAGAGGCAACTTGATTTTAACCTTTTAAGATCCTGATGGGTATTGACTGGGTGAATGTGAAGAGGATGCTTCCTCTTGGCAGAGAATCTGGAACTAGGGGTCACTGTTTAAAAATAAAAATACTCTGCCAACCATCTACTTTAACCTCTGCACTACAGCCCCAATCTCAGAAATTACGGTGGCACAGTGATTAGCACTGCTACCTCGCAGCGCCAGGGACCTGGTTCAATTCTGGCCTCGAATTACTGTTTGTGTGGAGTTTGCATGTCCTTCCCGTGTCTGCGTGGTTTCCTCTGGGTGCTCCGGTTTCCTCCCACACTCCAAAGATGTGTGGGTTAGGTGGATTGGCCATGCTAAATTGCCACTTGGTGTCAGGTGGATTAGCAGGGTAAGTATGTGGGGTTATGGGGATAGGGCCTGGGTGGGATTGGTGTCGGTGCATGCTCAATGGATCAAATAGCCTTCCTCTGCACTGTCGGATTCTATTCTAATATGAAGTTTCTTCATTTCCCTCACACCAGTTGTCACACTGGTGATTGTCAACTGGGATTGCCATTTCGGAGCCATTCTCTGCTAAGAGCTTCATGCTTGGCGGGGAGTAGATTGTGATTTATTTAAGATTTGTGTCCCCTTGCGTGTGTCATGGGAAGAGGCTTTCTCTTCCATCAAACTGGACTGCACTAAAACGAGATCCCAGAAAGAGCGAAACCACCACTGTCAATGATTGATGAGGAACAGAAGGTGGATGATCATTCTGGCTGTAACCAGTTAAGTGAGAGAAGACGGTGAGTCATGCTCAGGGAAGCACAGGGATCTAAGAGATTAAAGGTTAAGGTGCTGATTAACTACATAAACCACTCTTAATTTAGCATGACCAATACATCTAACAAAACCTACGCAAGTTACTGTTTGTGACACTTAGATATTTAAGGGTGATAAGCAGAGTTAAAATGGCAAAGTACGAATGAGATGTTTATAAATTTCGAACAAAGAACAGTACAGCACAGGAACAGGCCTTTCGGCCCCCCAAGCCTGCACCAATCATGTTGTCCTATCAAGACCAACCTCAATTTTATAAACTTCTATCAGGTCACCCCACTCAGCCTCCATCTTTCCAAGGAGAACAATCCCAGTTTATTCACTCTCTCCTCATAGCTAATACTCTCCATACCAGGCAACATCCTGGTAAACTTCTGCACTCTCCAAAGCCTCCACATCCTCCTTAGAGTCTATTCTAACAGTAACCAAATTTTGTCCTCACTGAAATCTCTTGATTACTGCAAAACAACTTTAAAAAAACACTTTGCACACTCCATACTAACAGGCAGTTGGCTGTTTTACAAAGTTATCTAAAACTGCAAGTATTCTTGAACTTTGCATCTCCTCAGAAATAACCTGATGGAACTGAAACAACTTTCTTTTTTTAACTCTATTTATTATCAATTTACAAAATGACTTAATGAAGTCAGGTTTTAAATGCATCAGGACAAATGCAAAACAACAATACAGTGCTTTATTTGTATCGTGCCTTTGTTTATTTAATGTGGTGCCTTATTTGATAGTGCCTTTCATAAAATCAGCATTTTAAAAGTGTGGAACATGGAATCCACTTGGAGCAAAAAGGCATCAACCAGGATGAAGTGGAAATGTTTGAGCTTCAAGGTCTTGGGTGTCACCAACAACCTGTCCTGGTCCCTCCATGCCGATGCTATACTTCAAAAACCTGTCAATGCCTCTACTTTCTCAGAAGGCCAAGGAAATGCGATACATCCGCTACGACTCCCATCTCTTTCCAGATGCACTGTAGAAAACATCCTTTCCGGATGTATCACAGCTTGGTATGGCTCCTGCTCTGACCAAGACCGCAAGAAACTCCAAAGGGTTGTGAATGTAGCCCAGTCCATCACACAAACCATCCATTGACTCTGTCTGCACTTCCCGCTGCCTCGGCAAAGCAGCCAGCATAATCAAGGACCTTGTACACCACGGACATTCTCTCTTCCACCTTCTCCTTTCGGGGGAAAAAGATACAAAAGTCTGAGGTCATGTACCAACTGACTGAAAAACAGCTGTTTCCCTGCTGCCATCAGACTTTTGAATGGACCTACCTTATATTAAGTTAATCTTTCTCTACACCCTAGCTATGACTGTAATGTTATATTCTGCACCCTCTCCTTCCTTTCTCCCCTATGTACTCTACGAATGGTATGTTTGTCTGTATAGTACGCAAGAAACAATTTTCACTGTATCCAATACATGTGACAATAATAAATCATTTGTGTTTAATTTCCAAATTCTCGAGCATTTCCCATAGAAACAATATACAGGGGAATGGTTCTAAGCCATAATATTTGTTTGGAGAGCCAGTGCAGACATGATGGGCTAAATGGCCTCCTGGGCTGTAACAAGTCTGTGCTTGTTAGTTATTGAATTGAACCACTTAGGATGAAGAGTTGTCTGCTTTAAATTAAAGGACAAATGGCTAGTTTTAATGTCAAATATCCTGAGGTGTTTCACTGGAGCATTGTCAAACAAAATTCAATACTGGGTCATAGAATGGGATATTGGCCCAGAATTTCTGATCCCCGGCCAATCGTAGCACGGAAGTTAAACCCCCCCCGAACCCAAATGTACCAGAGGACCGTTCAGAAGTCCCCACACAGTGTGGTAGCTGCCCATGAGAGGTTTAGACATTGGTGACAAATCACCCTATATCTGGAACCCTCAAACTTGAGTTAAATTCTGAGACTTTGGATGTTTCTGACTTGCTCTAATAGTTACCCAGAACAGGTTAGAATGACTAAAACCAGTTCTAACTTCTGAGCAAATATACTACCGACCCTACCCCCTTCCCTGCCACTCTAGCCTCATTCTCTTGTCTGTCAAGCTATCCTGTCACCCACACACTTCTGTACGTAGCACTTGAGTGGCTTTGGGGCATGTAAGCTCTCCTTACAAGAATACAGGAATGTAGTTTGGCTTTCCCCAATGATCCTGCACTACAAAGGAAGGATTCATAGAACAGATGAGCTCTGCATTTGAATAAGCCTGGTTTGGAAGACCAGATAAGAAAAGGGGAGTTCTGCAGGATGCAGGTAGGTTAAACAGAAATGGAATAGCCACTATGGAAGATTCAGCCCACTCTCTGGTGAAGGATTATCAACCGGAAAGGTCAACTTTGTTTTCTCTCGCCACAGAAGCTGCCAGACCTCCTGGATATTTCCAGCTTTTGCTGTTTTAAGATTCACTGCTTTTGTGTAACGAGGTATTAGGGCAGGTGGAAGTGTGAAGTTAGAGTTTTGTTCCAAGGAGAAGCAACAGATGGGGTTAGGAAAGGAATTCCAGAGCTTAAGACCTTGGCAGCAGAAAGCGGAGTTACCAATAGTGGAGTGATGAATACTGGGGATGTGCAAGAGGAGCATTGAAGGAGAATGAAGCAACTGACCCAGATACCAATCTAACTCGAACTTTCCTGTAACAACAGTTACATCAACACATTAAAACACTTTACAGACTATTCACAACTTGAGGTAGCTCGATGCTGCACGCACACTCGGTAAAAATTCTATATCTTCAGATCTCAGCAGTATAAACTGAACATGGGAAGTTATACAAATATTTCAGTAACACTGCTGCCCTTTTATTAATGTGGTGCTATCTCTCTCTATCAGTGCAGAGCTCACCCAGTGCTATCCCTCCCGCAGTGTAGAATTCTGACACACTGACAGTACGGCACTTTCTTTGTATGAAGTACTCCCTCAGTACTGACAGTGCCGCGCTCCCTCCGTATTGCACTGGGAGTGTCGGCGTAGATTTTGTTTCTGGAGTGGAACTTGCATTTTCTGTGAAGTGTTCTTTGTGACAAATCCACTTTATTTCCCCCTCATTTGCAGTCTAAATGTACTTGTCCTTATTCAGTCCACCAAGGATGTTTGATGAGATGTCTCTGTGCACTTGGCTTTTCATTGATGGTTGGCTGTTATATTCCCTTCAGGACATATTTCTGAGTATATTATCCTGTCATTATGTGGTGTGTGTGTGTCCTGAATGTGTAAAGAATATGAAGTTAATTATCTTGGGTTGTATTAAGTGAACCAGAAATGTCAGTTTGCACCAGACTTAAACTACATCGCTGAGATATTGTCATCCTTTTGCTCAAGGTTTAAGTCTGAATGATCAAATGAAAGAGGACTTTTTATTAAAAATGACAGCTACCTATTGATAACCTGAAAATCACTCCAGTTTTTACAGTCAGCGAGGAAAGCTTTGGTTTCCTTTCGCTCTGCATGACTACTGTCAAATGTTTATTGGATTCCTGTCACTGAAGGATGTGTTAGGGTCATGTATTCCACCTCTTTCCCTCCCACCTTGCCATTCACAGTCGTGCTATTGTTGTTAAGCTCTTAGACACAGTTCTGCACAGTTCAGCAGGTATGTTGAAGAGCATTTCTTGAATTAGCTGCATGATGATTTTTTTTAACTATCATCCCTGTGTGATTCTTCACCCTCCTTTGGGTCCACAGGCAGGAGTTACCCTCGGCACCCCAGCCAAGTGGGCTGTCATCAGCTGTGGGCCTGGCTTCTGAAGCATACACTCACCTACACACACAAATCAATGTGCTGCCCACACACCACCCAATGCAAGTGCATGCACATTGAATCATAGAATCCCTACAGTGCAGAAGGAGGCCATTCGGCCCATTAAGTCTGCACTGACCACAATCCCTATTCCCGTAAACCCTCATATTTACCCTGCTAATCCCCCCGACACTAAGGTTAATTTAGCATAGCCAATCAACCTAACCCGCACATCTTTGGATATAGGGAGATGATGGTAATGTAACGACTAGTAACGACTTTGCCCTGGGGGCAAAGGAAAAATCCTATCCTGGCAGAATTTAAATGTATTTATTATTTTTAAATCTGGAATTGAAACGCTGACCACGAAGCTACTGTAGTTGATTGTCACTAAAAACCCATCTGGTTATCGGAAGGAAATCTGCCATCCTTACCTAGTCTGGCCTACAGAGGAAATTGGGGATGAAGAACACATGCTGGTGCTCGTGATGCAAAAAACAGACACCGTTAATGCAGGCTCCTGAATGATGTAAGAGTCAGCCCTGCAATCATTGTAAGAGCCAACAGTGATGTTCCTAGATGCAGTGTCCGATAGCAAATTGCTGAATACTCACTCGCTTATTCCAAAGCGCTGCTCCTGGGATTACTCTCAATGTCATCGTCATACACCCAAGCCTGTGTTTTCATATGAACCAGCCCAGGAAAACAGCAAGAGAGAGGACACAGCTCCCAAACCTCCCAGGGAGGCGATAGCCTAGTGGTATTATCACGAGACTGTTAATCCAGAAACTCCAGCTAATGTTCTGAGGACCCGGGTTCAAACCCTGCCATGGCGGATGGTGGAATTTGAAATCCATAAACAATATCCGGAATCAAGAATTTAAGATGAAACCATTGTCAAATGACAAATGCTAATGTCCTCTAGGGAAGGAAATCTGTTTCCTTACCTGGTCTGACCATGTGAGTCCAGAGACACAGCAATGTAGTTGACTCTCAACTGCCCCTTCAAGGGCAACTAGGGATGGGCAATAAATGCTGGCCAGCCAGCGACGCCCATGTCCCACAAATGAATAAAAAACACCTCAGAGTGGCACTGCTCTGTGAAAATGAGAGGTTAAGACAGCTCTCTCTGCCTGAAGGAGTTGAGATACGCAGCATTCATTCAGTTGGATTGAAGGTGGAATAATTACATGAAAACCTGAAGGTGAATAGTGAGAGTTCTAACTCAGTGGTACACTTCTGGGGTGGAAAGGGAGGGAGGGAGGGGGTGGGTTACAGTTTGAGGGGCTTAATGCACAGGAAAAAATGTTTTTTCACATTAAAATGATTAATTCGTTCATTTTAAGCTTAGATAGTGTGCTCTAAGTATTTGGAGAGGAAGTATGAGTCCACAACCTTCTCAACCATGAGAGTGTGCTGCTCACTGAACTGTGGTTGATTTTGTGATAATGCACTAAATACCCTCAAAGGAGAAAAACTTCCCACCACTGTGCCACAAGGCACAGCAGTTAGCACTGTTGCCTCACAGCGCCAGGGACCTGGATTTGATTCCCGGCTTGGGTCACTGTGTGGAGTCTGCACGTCCTCCCCGGGAGCAGCTGTTCTCCTTAGTTGAAGGGTCAGTTACGAGGGGACACAAGTTAAAAGTGAGGGGTGGGAGGTTTAGGGGGGATTTGAGGAAAAACCTTTTTTTTAACTCCGAGAATGGTGATAGTCTGAGATGCACTGTCTGGGAGGGTGGTGGAGGCGGGTTGCCTCACATCTTTTAAAAAACACCTGGGTGAGTACTTTGCACATCATAACATTCAAGGCTATGGGCCAAGTGCTGGCAAGTGGGATTAGATGGGCAGGTAAGGGCCTTTCATGCATCGGTGCAGACTCGATGGGTCGAAGGGCCTCTTCTGCACTGTGGTAATCTGTGATTCGGTCTGCGTGGTTTCCTCCCACAGTCCAAAGATGTGCAGGTTAGGCGGATTGGCCGTGCTAAATTGCCCCTTGGTGTCAGGGGGACTAGCGAGGGTAAATGCATAGGTTACGGGGATAGGGCCTGGGTAGGATTGTGGTTGGTACAGGCTCGATGGGCTGAATGGCCTCCCTCTGCACTGTAGGGATTCTATGTTCTATGTGTTCTGTTCCAGCTTAAAACTCAATTTGAACAAAACCTGGCAAATACCCTCATTTTACTTTGTTGATTTTTCAAGGGAAAATATGTTTTTTTTTGGTCCTCACTATCTTTTTTGCAAGGCTCTCTAATATACCTGAGATTCAATTCATGGCTCGGTCTCTGATTCCACTTTATTTCTTTGGAGGATCCCTGAGGTAGAAGGCGAATTTTGTTTTGAATCATTTCAGCACAGTTTGCTGGAACATAGTTAGTGTTTAAATTGCGTTGCACCCTTTATCCTGCCTATTCAAAGCTCCACTGCTGCTACCAAACTTCTATCCAAGTCCCATTCGCAAAGTCCTTCACTTCACTTTCCCCATCACCCCCTGTCCTTATCGGCCTACACTGACTTCCAGATAAGCCACAAGTCAATTTTCATCCTGGTTTTCAAATTCATTGGCTTCCCTATCTCTGTCCCGAGATCTCTGCATTCATCCAATTTGGACCTCTTCCATGTCGCTAATTTTAATCACACTAGCACTGGCAGTTGTGCCTTCAGCTGTCAAGGCTCAAACACTCTAGACTACCCTCCCTAAAACATCTCCACGTCTTCTTTAAGATGTGCCTCAAAACCTACCTCTTTGACCCACCTTGGGGCTGTCCTAATATCTCCTTATGTGGGTAAGTGTCACTCCTATGAGTGCTGCTCTATGTACTATGATAGAGGCACTACAAAAATGCAAGGTCCCTGTTGTAGAAAATTTTGCATACCTGATAACCCAGTCTTCCTGAAACATAGCATTCCAATCTGTAACAGTCACTTCACAAGAATGTAACACCCTTACAGGGGTCTTTTACAACTGTTATGATCCACGTCGGAAACTACAAGGTGTTTTATGAAGTCATAGAATAAAATCATAGAATCTCCACAGTGCAGAAGGAGGCCATTCAGCCCATCGAGCCTGCTGAAGGGTAAGCACAAGATTTTTAATTCCAGGTATGATTCAAGTGACCCACTACGGAGCTTTTATCAAACAAAGTTTATTTAAGAACACAGTTAAGCTATAAGAAAAATCAGCAATAACTTTTACCAATTATAAAACACAACCCTAATATTGTATCTACCTTAATAGCTAAGTATACTATTTCAAACCAAACAACCCCCACAAACATATACTCAGTTCTAGACTTAGCACAGAAAGCAAGTGTGCTCACGTGATGCTGGACCTTGCAGCTTTCTATCACCTGCTGTGGATTACTTCTTTGGATGTTGAATTGAAAATGCTGAGGCCTTCCCAATCCTGGAACTTCCAGCACACCTTGCGTGACCCAGAGATAATGCTTTCTTCCAGCTGCACCTCACATACAGCAGAGTTTTACTCCAAAGAGAGACTGAGAACACTGCTTTCAGTCTGCAGTCCTAATGGCTTTTACCCAAAACCTTTGGATCTTTCCAATGATAAAACCTGTCCCAAGGTACCACCTGATCTCTGTCAGTCTCCACCCAACAATTCCAAAACGATCATAAAACTCCAGGACACTGCATTAGGCCCAGATTAAAAATAAACAAGATGCCCTCGTATTGCTTCAGTAACAATTAGAGGACACCGGCTCAGACAAAAAAACTGCAGAGAATCATGGTTAAAATACATTCCTTAAAGGCACAGTATCGTCACACAACACGTTGAACAAAGATGCATTTGAAGGACAGATGTGCTCTAGTGTTAGTGATGCTGAGGTCAGCATCAGCCGCCATGGCTCAGTGGGTAGCACTCTTGCTTCTGTGGGCCTGAGGCTGTGGGTCCCATTTGGGCCTCACTTTTTCCAAGCTGATAGCTCCAGTGCCGTACCGAGGGAGGCTGCAGTGTCGGCGGTGCTTTCGTGCAGATGAGACATTAAACCGAGGCTTCTGGGGTTGATGTAAATAAATCCCGCAGCACTGCAGGAGGACGTGTAGGGAAATTCTCCCGTGTCCTGGATCAATATTCAGCCGTCAACCAAATTCATTAAAAATGTATTATTTGTTCATTTTCACCGTGATGTTGGCTGAATCTGGCTGTGCACAAACTGCCTGCTGTATTTCCTCTGTTATAACATAGTGACTACACTTCAGAAATTACCTCATTGGCTGCAAACACTACATTCTTCCCTGCTGCCATCAGGCTTTTGAATGGACCTACCTTGCACTCAGTTGATCTTTCTCTACACCCTAGCTGTGACTATAACACTATATTCTGCACTCTCGTTTCCTTCTCTATGAACGGTATGCTTTGTATAGCATGTGAGAAACAATACTTTTCACTGTATCCCAATACATGTGACAATAATAAATCAAATTCTGCACCCTCCTTTTTTTCTCCTCTATGTACTCTATGAATGGTATGCTTTGTCTGTATATCACTGTAAACCAACACATTAGAACATAGAATCCCTACAGTGCAGAAGGAGGCCATTCAGCCCATTGAGTCTGCACCGACCACAATCCCACCCAGGCCCTATCCCCATAACCCCACGTATTTACCCTGCTAATCCCCCTGACACTAAGGGGCAATTTAGCACGGCCAATCCACCTAATCCGCACATCTTTGGAGTGTGGGAGCAAACCGGAGGAAACCCATGCAGACACGGGGAGAATGTGCAAACTCCACACATTCAGTCACCCGAGGCCGGAATTGAACCCTGGGTCCCAGGTGCTGTGAGGCAGCGGAGCTAAACACTGTGCCACCATGCCACCCATGTGACAAATCAAATCAAAAGCTCAAAGGCTGTGAAAGGCAAAACACAAAGGTTTCGTGTTTTAAGCATTGCTGCCTTCAAACAGACACTGGCATTTATGTAGTTAATTTTGATCCTCAGTGGGGAATTCCCAGCAAGGTTGGAGTGAAGACCCTTGTGTTGTAAAGAATTCCCAGTGGATTCCAGCTGGAATTTGATATCCCTAAGAGTGCTGAATTGCAAAATGACACTTTCAAGAGCTGTATCAACCATTTACAAATCAACCTGACCTCCCTACATTTACCTTGTCCTCAATCATCCTCCCATCAGTTGCAAAATATGGTGCAGAAGGAGAGTGTTGTGTAGCTAATCTGATTAGTTCCACTCCTCCTGCTATTTCCCCAAAACCTTGCGATTCTGTTCATCTGCAAGTATTTACCTATTTCTTGTCTGAAGGTCACGATTGAATCTGCTTCACCCTTTCAGCCACTGCGTTCCAGATCGTGACCCTCTCTGGTTCTCTTGCCACGTACCTTCAATCCGTGTGCTCTGGTTACCGACTCTCCTGTCATGGGAGTGCCAGCCCAGATTGTGTGCTGGGTTCCTGACTCCAAGCCTGTTTGACACTTTAACGCTGTGACTGGCACACATTTGGTATTTCCTTTCCCGGAATTATTGCTGTCAAACCACACATTTTAGATGGGCTCTGACGAAGGGTCATCCAGACTCGAAACGTTAGCTCGATTCTCTCTCCACAGATGCTGTCAGACCTGCTGAGATTTTCCAGCATTTTCTGTTTTTGTTGCACATTTTAAATCACTGTAAAATGGTTAAGATTCTCAGTGACACAAAACATAACCTGCAGTACAACCGTAGTCGTGACATTTGAAATTCCCACTGATTGCAGTTCAGAATCATAGAATCTCTACAGTGCAGAAAGAGGCCATTCGGTCCATCGAGTCTGCACCGACCACAATCCCACCCAGGCCCTATCCCTGTAACCCATGCATTTACCCTAGCTAGTCCCCATGACACTAAGGGGCAATTTAGCATGGCCAATCCACCTAACCCACACATCTTTGAGCTGTGGGAGGAAACCGGAGCACCCGGAGGAAACTCACACAGACACAGGGAAAACGTGTAGACTCCACACACACACTGACCCGAGGCCGGAATTGAACCCGGGTCCCTGGCACTGTGAGGCAGCAGTGCTAACCACTGTGCCACCGTGCCGCCCATAACAACAAAGGTCCCAGCACTGATCCCTGACACTAAGGGGCAATTTAGCACGGCCAATCCACCTAACCCGCACATCTTTGGAGTGTGGGAGGAAACCGGAGCACCCGTAGGAAACGCACGCAGACACGGGGAGAACGTGCAGACTCCACACAGACAGTGACCCAAGCTGGGAATCGAACTCAGGTCTCTGGCGCTGTGAGGCAGCAGTGCTAACCACTGGCCCACCTTGCCACCATGATTAGAGTGAGGTTTGACCTGCTACAGTTAGTAAAGTTCCCAGGTGGGCGTGTGCATGTTTGCTGGGAGCTTCCGATGTTAGCAACATATTTTACCGTACACCATTTCAAACTCCAGTCTGCACAATCCTACTCCCTCTTCCTCCAACTTCACAAAACTGCTGAACCAGCAGTGTAATTCAACACTGCTGATTCTTGAACAGTACCTGCAGTGTGACAGCAGTAATATTCCACCTCTGTTCAGGATTATGTTCTGGGTAAGTAATAACAGAAGGAATGCCACTTGAGTCTGCTGGGGTCACAATAGAAATATTCAAGGCCGGTTGATAGATTTATCTTGGGTTACGATAATGAGTCTTGTGGAGCAAAGAGGTGTAAATGGAATTGATTAGCCATGAGCAATGGGTCAGGCTCCAGAGGCTGAATGGCAGCTACCTGCAGCTATGTAACCATAAATGTGAGGTAACTATTAATAAATCCACTGGGGAATTCAGGGTAAACTTCTTCACCCAGAGAGTGATTACAATAGGGAATGCACTACCACAAGGAGCAGTTGAGGGTGAAGAGTGTAGACATAATTAAGAAAAGGCTATTTAAGTGGATGAGGGAGATGGGAAAGAAATAAAAGGATATGCTGATAGTATAGGATGAAGAGGGTTTCGAAGGAGGCTTGTGTGAAGCATAAACCCTGGACCTGGGACTGAATGTCCTGTTTCCGTGCTGCAGGCTCTATGTATGTGCCCAAGTATTTCTCTTTCTGATCCCGATTCCTCCCTCCATTTCCAATTCCTTGTCCTTTCATCTTTCTTTTGTTTTTCTCATTTCCTTCCATTCTTTTTGATTTAATTTATATTTATATATTATTATCACATGTATTGGTATACAGTGAAAAGTATTGTTACTTGCACACTATACAGACAAAGCATACCATTCATAGAGGAGAGAGCGCAGAATGTAGTGTTACAGTCATAGCTAGGGTGTAGAAAAAGATCAGCTTAATACGGGGTAAGTCCACTCAAAAGGTCTGACGGCAGCAGGGAAGAAGCAGTTCTTGAATCATTTGGTATCCGACCTCAGACTTTTGTATCTTTTTCCTGACGGAAAAAGATGGAAGAGAGAATGTCCGGGGTGTGTGGGGTCATTAATTATGCTGGCTGCTTTTCCCATGCAGCAGAAATTGTAGACAGAGTCAATGGATGGGGGGCTGGTTTACGTGATGGACTAGGCTTCGTTCATGACCCTTTGTAGTTTCTTGCGGTCTTGGACAGAGCAGGAACAAAGAACAATACAGCACAGGAACAGGCCCTTCGGCCCTCCAAGCCTGCACCGATCATGTGTTCCTAACTAGACCATCCGTCTGTATCCCTCTATTCCCAGTCTGTTCATGTGGCGATCTAGATAAGTCTTAAATGATCCTAGCGTGTCTGCCTCAACCACCTTGCTTGGTAGTGCATTCCAGGCCCCCACCACCCTCTGTGTAAAATACGTCCCCCGCATATCTGTATTGAACCTTGCCCCCCTTACCTTGAACTTGTGACCCCTTGTGTTTGTCATTTCTGACCTGGGAAAAAGCTTCCAACTGTTCACCCTGTCTATGCCCTTCATAATTTTATAAACTTCGATTAGGTCACCCCTCAACCTCCGTCTTTCCAGGGAGAACAACTCTAGTTTACTCAATCTCACCTCACAGCTAATACCCTCCATACCAGGCAACATCCTGGTAAACCTTTTCTGCACTCTCTCCAAAGCCTCCACGTCCTCTGGTAGTGTGGCGACCAGAACTGGATGCAGTATTCCAAATGTGGCCTAACCAACGTTCTATATAACTACTACATCATATGCCAACTTTTATACTCTATGCCCCGTCCAATAAAGGCAAGCATGCCATATGCCTTCTTCACCACCTTTTCCACCTGTGCTGCCACCTTTAAGGATCTGTGGACTTGCACACCCAAATCCCTCTGTGTGTCTATACTCCTGATGGATCTGCCATTTATTGTATAGCTCCCCCCTGCGTTAGATCTACCAAAAAGCATCACTTTGCATTTATCTGGATTAAATTCCATCTGCCATTTCTCCGCCCAATTTTCCAGCCTATCTATATCCTGCTGTATTCTCTGACAATGTTCATCACTATCCGCAACTCCAGCAATCTTTGTGTCATCCGCAAAATTACTAATCAGACCAGCTACATCTTCTTCCAAATCATTTATATATATCACAAACAGCAGAGGTCCCAGTACAGAGCCCTGCGGAACACCACGAGTCACAGACCTCCAATCAGAAAAAGACCCCTCCACTGCTACCCTCTGTCTTCTATGGCCAAGCCAGTTCTCCACCCATCTAGCTAGTTCACCTTTGATCCCGTGAGATTTAACCTTTTGCACCAGCCTGCCATGAGGGACCTTCTCAAATGCTTTACTAAAATCCATGTAGACGACATCCACAGCCCTTCCCTCGTCAATCATTTTTGTCACCTCCTCAAAAAACTCAACCAAATTTGTGAGGCATGACCTCCCTCGTACAAAACCACGTTGTCTATCACTAATGAGACTATTCAGTTCTAAATGTGTATAGATCCTATCTCTAAGAATCTTCTCCAACAATTTCCCTACCACGGACGTCAAGTTCACTGGCCTATAATTACCCGGGTTATCCTTGCTACCCTTCTTAAATAACGGGACCACATTTGCCATCCTCCAATCCTCTGGGACCTCACCTGTGTCCAATGAAGAAACAAAGATTTCTGTTAGAGGCCCAGCAATTTCATCTCTTGTCTCTCTCAGTAATCTAGGACAGATGCCATCTGGCCCTGGGGATTTGTCTACCTTAATGCTTCCTAAAACACCTCACACTTCCTCCCTTGTAATTGCGATTTGTTCTAACGGGTCTACACATCCCTCTGAGACACTACCAATCAATGTGTCCCTCTCCTTTGTGAATACTGATGCAAAGTATTCATTTAGGATCTCACCTACTTCCTTGGGTTCCAAGCATAATTCCCCTCGTTTGTTCTCGAGAGCTCTGACTCTTTCTCTGACAACCCTCTTGTTCCTAACATATGTATAAAATGCCTTGGGATTCTCCTTAATCCTGTCTGCAAAGGGCATTTCGTGACCCCTTTTTGCCCTTCTAACTCCCAGTTTGAGTTCTTTTCTACTTTCTCTGTATTCCTCCAGTGCTTCATCTGTTTTTAGCTGCCTGGACCTTATGTATGCCTCTTTTTTCTTTTTGATTAGACCCACAATTTCTCTGGTTATCCACGGCTCTCGAATCCTACCTTTCCTGTCCTTCCTCTTTACAGGCACATGCCTGTCCTGCAGTCCTTTCAACTGCTCCTTAAAAGACTCCCACATGCCAGATGTGGATTTACCTTCGAACAGCCTCTCCCAATCAACAGCCACCAAATCCTGCCTAATCCGGCTGTAGTTAGCCTTCCCCCAATTCAGCACCTTACCCATAGGACAACACTCATCCTTTTCCATGACTATCCGAAAGTTTACAGAATTGTGGTCACTGTTCGCCACATGTTCCCCCACTGAAACTTTGATGACCTGACCAGGCTCATTCCCCAGTACTAGGTCCAGTACAGCCCCCTCTCTAGTTGGACTGTCAACATATTGTTCCAAAGAACCTTCCTGGACACATTTTACAAATTCCTCCCCGTCCAGGCCCCCAGCCCTAAGGGATTTCCAGTCTATGTGAGGAAAATTAAAGTCTCCCACTACAACAACCCTATTTTTCCTACACCTGTCCAGAATCTCCTTGCATATCCGTTCCTCAACTTCCCGTGGGCTGTTGGGAGGCCTGTAGTATACCCCCAGCATAGTGACTGTGCCCTTCCTGTTTCTGAGCTCAAGACACAGTGTCTCATTACATGATCCTTCCAAATTGTCCACCCTCTGTCCCGCTGTAATATGCTCCCTAACCAGTATTGCTACTCCCCCACCTCTTCTAGCCCCTCCTCTGTCTCGCCTAAAACATTTATACCCCGGAATATTCAGCTGCCAGTCCTGTCCTTTTAACCAAGTCTCTGTCACTGCAACTACATCCAAGTTCCGCGCATGCATTAAGATTCTAAGTTCATCTGTCTTGCCCGTTACGCTCCTTGCATTGAAGCAGATGCACTCCAGACCTCCAGGCCCACTGAGTTCATCCTCCCCCAGATTGCTCTTCCTCTTAGGTAGCCTTGTCTTGGCCCCATGCTCGTCCCCAGTCTCTACGTTTGCTGACCTATTGTTCTGATCCCTGCCCCGCCCCCTGCCACATTAGTTTAAACCCACCCAAACCACACTAGCAAGCCTCCCAGCCAGGATATTGGTGCCCCTCCAGTTCCTTCTAGTACAGGTCCCATCCTCCCTGGAAGACTTCCCAGTGATCCACAAATCTGAAACCCTCCCTCCTGCACCAGTTCTTTAGTCACGTGTTCAGCTGCACAATCTCCCTGTTCCTAGCTTCGCTAGCACGTGGCACGGGGAGTAATCCAGAGATTGCTACCCTAGAGGTCCTGCTTTTTAGGCTTCTACCTAACTCCCTAAATTGCTCCTGCAGGACCTCCCTGCTCTTTCTGCCTACGTCATTTGTACCAATGTGGACAATGACATCTGTCTGATTACCCTCCCTTTTTAGGATGCTTTCTACCCGCTCAGAGACATCCAGGACCCTGGCACCAGGGAGGCAGACTACCATCCTGGAGTCTCGTTCGTGCCCACAGAACCGCCTGTCTGTGCCTCTAACTATTGAGTCTCCCACTACTATTGCTCTCCTATTCTCCCCCTTTCCCGACTCCGTGCCAGAGACCTGGTCACTGTGGCTTACCCCTGGAAGGTCATCCCCCCCAACAGTATCCAAAACAGTATACTTATTTTGGAGGGGAACAACCACAGGGGATCCCTGCACTGACTGCTTCCTCTCCTCCCCTCTCCTGACTGTCACCCAGCTAGCTTCGTTATTAGGTGTTACCACTTCCCGATAACTGCTATCTATCACTCCCTCTGCCCCCCCGAATGATCCGAAGTTCATCCAGTTCCAGTTCCAATTCCCTAAGGCGGTCTGTGAGGAGCTGGAGCTGGGTGCACCTCCCACAGGTGAAGTCAGCAGGGTCACCCTTACCTCCCACAGCCTGCAAGAGGAGCATTGAACTGCCCTAACTGCCATCCTCTCCACCCAAACTCCCAACAAGATAAGAGCCATACAAGCTGTGATACATCCAGAAAGAATGCTTTCTATGGTGCATCCGTAAAAGTTGGTGAGAGTCATAGCGGACATGCCAAATTTCCTTAGCCTCCTGAGAAAGTAGAGGTGTTGGTGGGCTTTCTTAACTATAGCATCAGTATGGAGGGACCAGGACAGTTGTTGGTGATCTGGACATCTAAAAACTTGAAGCTCTCCACCCTTTCTACTTCGTCCCCGTTGATGTAGACAGGGGAATATTCTCCACTACACTTCCTGAACTCGATGACAATCTCCGTTTTACTGACTTAACTATAGTGTCGGCACGAAGGAGCCGACAGGTTGTTGGTAATGTGGACACCTAGAAAGTTGAAGCTTTCAATCATTTCTACTTCGTCTCTATTGATGTAGACAGGGGTATGTTCTCCTCTACACTTCCTGAAGTCCTTCGTTTTGTTGATGTTGAGGGAGAGATTATTGTCATCGAACCAGTTCACCAGATTCTCTATCTTGTTTCTCTTGGTGCGTTCCTACAGAATTTCAGGTCTGTGAATTCTATTATCCCATCCAAGAATTGCCACAAATAAGAATCCTACTAGCAAAGTGCAATATTTCAACATGCAATGATTAGCAGAGTTACCACAATTCTGGTGAGTTTTGGATAAGTGCAGTCTGTTACAAAAATAAAAACAGTGGTACTACGTTAGCAGCAGGAAATTTCCTTAATCTGTCATCCAACCTGCTTGCAATTTTCATGGATTGTGTTCTCAACGCAATCCATTCTGGAGCTTTCCTTTCTGCCACGAGGCGGCACAGTGGTTAGCACTGCTACCTCACAGCGCCAGAGACCCGGGTTCGATTCCCGGCTCGGGTCACTGTCTGTGCGGAGTCTGCACGTTCTCCCCGTGTCTGCGTGGGTTTCCTCCCACAGTCTGAAAGACGTGCTGGTTAGGGTGCATTGACCATGCTAAATTCTCCCTCAGTGTACCCAAACAGGCGCCGGAGTGTGGCGACTAGGGGATTTTCACCGTAACTTCATATTTGTGACTCGAATAAATGAACTTTAAACTTTTATCTCAGGAGCCAGAACTGTCCAATAAGCCTGAGTATTGACTGTCACTGTCATCTGCTGGATAGATTAGGCATTGCCTGTGTGAATAGGAAAACAGGAATATGCTGCAAACTGTCAGCAGGTCAGGCAGCCTCTGTGGAGAAAGAACAACTGAGTTAATGTTTCAGTCTGATAGCCTTTCATTCAAAACCATGGGATCATGGAACAGGAGGAAGCCTTTTAGCCCTTCAAGCCTAATCCATCAATTAATTATGATGTGGAGCTGCCGGCGTTGGACTGAGGTGGGCACAGTAAGAAGTCTCACAACACCAGATTAGAGTCCAACAGGTTTATTTGGAATCACGAGCTTTCGGAGCGCTGCTCCTTCATCAGGTGAGAATGAAGGACCAGAGTACCGAAAGTTAGTAATTCCAAATAAACCTGTTGGACTTTAATCTGGTGTTGCGAGACTTCTTACTGCATCAATTAATTAGATCATGGCTGATTACCTAAATTCCATCGACTCACCTTGTTTCTTTAACCCTCAATACTCATCCAACAAGAACCTACCAAGCTAACTGTTGAAATTTTCATCTGATCCTCAGCCTCAACATTTTTGGAGAGGGTTACAGAATTTCAGATTTCAACCACCCTCTGTATAAAATCAAGAAACTCAGCGAATGTTCTGGGGGGACCCGGGTTTGAATCCCGCCACGGCAGATGGTGGAATTTGGATTCAATAAAAATAAATCTGGAATTAAGAATCTACTGATGACCATGAAACCATTGTCGATTGTTGGAAAAACCCATCAGGTTCACTAATGCCCTTTAGGGAAGGAAATCTGCCGTCCTTGCCTGGTCTGGCCTACATGTGACTCCAGAGCCACAGCATGTGGTTGACTCTCGGGCAACTAGGGATGGGCAATAAATGCTGGCTAACCAGCAACGCCCATTAATTAAAAAAATAAAGAAGTTCTTCCTGGCATTATTCATAGAATCATAGAATCCCTACAGTGCAGAAGGAAGCCATTCGGCCCATCGAGTCTGCACCGACCAAAATCTCACCCAGGCCCTACCCCCATAATGCCCATGCATTTACCCTTGCTAGTCCCCCTGATACTAAGGGGCAATTTAGCATTGTTAATCCATCTAACCCTGAATAGCTGTAATTGTAAGGTTATCTCCCTTTTGTTCTGCATTTTTTCACCAGAGGAAATAGTGTCTATTTACCCGATCAAGTCCATTAATCATCTTCAACACTTCAATCAGATAGCCTTTTATTTTCTTCTTAAAAATGACCAATCAGTGCCGAGAAATACAATAGAATGGTTGGGAGGGGACTGTTTAACTTATTCTCTGAGTTGCCTATTTGGAAAAGTCACATCGAACACAATACTCAGTCCCTTTAAAATGATAATTGGAATTGATAGAATCAATACAAAGAAACTATTTCCTCCAATGAGAGTATCAGAAACAAGACAGCATAAGCTCAAACATTATAGCTAGACGACACAGTGGTTAGCACTGCTGCCTCAGCGCCAGGGACCCGGGTTCAATCCTGGTCTGGGTCACTGTCTGTGTGGAGTTTGCACGTTCTCCCCGTGTCTGCGTGGGTTTCCTCCGGGTGCTCCGGTTTCCTCCCACAGTCATAAGATGTGCGGGTTAGGTTGATTGTTGATGCTAAATTGACCCTTAGTGTCAGGGGGATTAGCAGGGTAAATGTGTGGGGTTATGGGAATAGGGCCTGGGTGGGATTGTAGTCGGTACAGACTCAATGGGCTCCTTCTATACTGTAGGGATTCTAATGAATCTGTTCTATGGCTGTTCAGGGGTGATGTCAGGAAGTACTTTTTCACACATAATGGGCATTGTATCCAGGCCTGGTCCTGCACATTGGGATTCATCATTCCCAAAATGGTGGTTAAACTGTGGTCAGAGGTACCTGACCTGTTGATGGACTGTGCTGGGTCTGGTTATTCTGGGTTGTGCTGGGCATGGTTTTCTGGGCTGTGCTGGGCCTGATTATTCGGGGCCTGGTCATTCTGGGCCTACGTGTTCTGAGTTGTGCTGGGCCTGGCTATTCTGGGCCTAGTTATTCTGTGCTTGGTTATTCTGCGTTATTTGGATTGTGCTGGGCCTAGTTATTCTGGGCTTGGTTATTCTGGGCCTAGTTATTCTGGGTTATTCTGGGTTGTGCTGTGCCTAGTTATTCAGGGTCTGATTATTCTAGGCCTGGTTATTCTGGGTTATGGTGGGCCTCGTTATTTTCGGTTGTGCTGGGCCTGGTTATTCTGGCTCTGGTTGTTCTGGGTCTGGTTATTCTGGGTTATGGTGGGCCTAGTTATTTTGGCTCAGGTTGTTCTGGGTTATGGTGGGTCTGGTTGTTCTGGGCCTGGTTATTCTGCGTTCTGGTGGGCCTGGTTATTCTGGCTCTGGTTGTTCTGGGTTATGGTGGGTCTGGTTATTCTGACTCTGGTTGTTCTGGGTTATGGTGGGTCCGGTTGTTCTGGGTCTGGTTATTCTGGGTTAAGGTGAGCCTGGTTATTTTGGCTCTGATTGTTCTGGGTTATGGTAGGTCTGGTTATTCTGGCTCTGGTTATTCTGGGCTATGGTGGGTCTGGTTGTTCTGGGCCTGGTTATGCTGGATTGTCTGGCGGTCCTCCGGCCGATAGGGGGCGCAGGGACTCGGCTGAGCCCCGGAGGTGACGTCTCCAGTCTGGTGCCACACGCAGTATCTCCGTACCGGAAACCGCGGCTCTGACGGGGGTTCCGGCGGCGGTGGGTCGCCCTGGTGACGGAGTCTGGAGTCGGGCTGAGCGGGAGCGGCGACGAGAAATACAGCGACAGGCAAGGGCCGGCGACAGGGTTCCTGCTCGCGGCTCGGGGGGCAGGAAGGGGAGGAGGTTATTGCCCTGCTAGCCGGGTCCGGGAGGGTTTACCGGAGGCCGGAGAGGAGCCTGAGGTCTGTCCCCTTGTCAATGGCCCCGGGGCCTGGGAGGAGTCCATGGCTTCAGGGAAATGGCTGGACATCAATAATGTCCAACCCCAGCCAGGGGACAGAGAGAAATACTGATCTCTGCTCAAAGAATCCAGAGGACAAAATACTCACCTTAGTATTAATATTCATAGAATCAATACCTGCAGTGCAGAAGGAGGCCATTCGGCCCATCAAGCCTGTGCTGACAACAATCCCACCCTGTAACCCTACGTTATTTACCCTACAAATCCCCTTACCATACAGATCTTTGGACACTAAAGGTCAATTAGCACGGCCAATGCAGCTAACCAGCACGTCTTTCAGAATGTGGGAGGAAACCAGAGCACCCGGAGGAAACCCACGCAGACACGGGGAGAACGTGCAGACCCCGCACAGACAGCGACCCGAGCCAGGAATCGAACCCGGGACCCTGGCTGCTGTGAGGCAGCAGCGCTAACCACTGTGCTACCGTGTCACCCATAGAACTAAATTAGAGAAGGTGAATGGGATGTCAATGTAACAGGTCAAAGGGTGACGTCTTAACACTTGAGAGGAGGGGAAATCTGGAACTTTCTCTCCCCCCTCCCCACACACTGATTTGCTGGGGGTAAATTAAAATTTTCAAAATTGAGATTGATTGGTTAGGGTATTAAAGGTTGGAGCTGAGCAAAGTAGGTGGAGTTGAGATGCAGATCAGCCATGAGCAGACTCATGCTGGCACAGACTTCAGGGGCTGAATGGCCTCCTCCTGTTCATATGTTTCTCACAGTTGTCGAGTCATCCTGCCCCACTCCATGGGTCCCCCTTCCAGACTCCCCTCTGGCCTTGAAACAATCCATACTTTAATTGTAGGCCCCAGGAATTCAGACCCTGATTGTCATCTTAAAGCTTGGCAGTGTATAACACGTCAAACATCCGCAAAGTTCAAAATACTGTACACAACACCAAAACCATCTACTTCATTTAATATTGATTCTTTTCCTTGCCCCTGCCATAATGTCAGTTTCCGTTTGCTTATCTCAGACTGTTTAATCCTTTGCACGTTTTTCTACCTTTCTTGATAAAGCCTGGAGATGCTACTATCCTCTTCCACATCAAACTCCTTTAGTGTTTAGGAATCCTGCATCATCCTTTATTCCTTTCTCGTTCTATTTCTTCAAAGCCTTTAAACCAGTATTTCACCATTTTCTTCTGTTCAGTTGGCACTTTTCAATTCCTCCACGTATCTTCAGCAGGTACATCTAGTGTTCTCCTTTGTATCTGTTTTAATCCCATTTTCATTTGCCTCTAAATCAGAAGGTTGAGAGTTCAGGCTCCACTCCGTAGACTCAAGCACATAAACCAATACTCCAGTGCAGTACTGAGGGAGTGCCTTTAAAGATGTTGCACTGAGGTCCTATCCACCTTCTCTGGTGGACTTATAATGTATGTCTTTGACGAAGGGCATGGGAGTTCTTCCATGTGCTTCTTTTGGTAACCAAATAAACTAAATCAACAAATTGAGGGATAAATTAAAAGGCAGTAAAGCATCAAAGTAAATGGAATGCCAAAGGAAACTTAAAACATCAAAACTAAATGTGATGGAGGGGCCAATAAGGGGGGGCCACAGTGGTTAGCACTGCTGTCTCACAGCACCAGGCTTGGGTCACAGTCCGTATGGAGTTTGCACACTCTCCCCGTGTCTACGTGGGTTTCCCCCCATGCTCCGGTTTCGTCCTACAGTCTGAAACTCGTGCTGGTTAGATGCATTGGCTGTGCTAAATTCTCCCTCAGTGTACCCGAACAGGCGCCGGAGTGTGGTGACTGGGGGATTTTCACAGTAACTTGATTGTAGTGTAAGCCTACTTGTGACACAAATAAATAAGCTTTAAAACACTGCAGTGTCCAATGGGCATGGAAGGCCACAATTGCGAGAGCAGACACTGTTACTCTCTTTCCAGGGATACCCAACATCGAATGCAGCCACAGAAGAAAGATAGAATCATCAAATTCGAGAGGGCAGAAGGAGGCCATTTGGCCCATCGAGCCTGCACCGACTACAATCCCATCCAGGTCCTATCCCCATAACCCAATGCATTTACCCTCGCTGGTCCCCCTGACACTAAGGGGCAATTTAGCACGGCCAGTGCACCTAACCTGCACATCTTTGAACTGGGAGGAAACCGGAGCACCCGGAGGAAACCCACGCAGACACGGGGAGAATGTGCAAACTCCACACAGACAGTGACCCAAGCCGGGAATCGAACCTGGGTCCCTAGCGCTGTGAGACAGCAGTGCTAACAACTGTGCCGCCTGATAGACAGTCAGGCTGGACGACCCCCTCGACCGCTCGCTGTCTGGACTGATTAATGGCCAATCAGGCCCACGATCATTGTTACTTATGAAATCCCTCTTTTAATTCCCCATCCATGTACTTGGCTTCCAGCAATCCACCTGTAATATAATATGTAATAATGTATTTCAGTGAAAGTCTGTACATTTGTCACCTGGAGAGGTTGGTGAAACTGATTAGCTGTGAGAAATTAACTCTTTCATTGTGCGTCACAGACTAATTTATAACTGACCAGTCACAATTCAGTAGCTAGGAAAGGAAATCCCCAAATTTATGAATGAATTAGACCTGCACCTAAAAGAAATCAAAGCTTCCGGCAGTAATTGCCAGACTGAGTGTAATTTACAAATTACAAACAACGGAATCAATCAAATCATATAGCACAAATTTTACCAAATTTGGAAGACGTTTTGCATATGAATTCTCCCCTCAGCTGCCTGGCCAAGGGTAAGATGGCTGAAAAGAACTTGTAAAAGCACAAAACATTTGTAAAAATAATGTTTACCGACTCCAAGTTACCCCCTTTCGGAAATGCATTTATTAAGTTTTCCCCTCTCCAGTATCTAAACCTCCGCCAGGGATTTGGAGTTTAGTGGTCTCGAACCCACTGACCAGCCTAGCACTGCTCCCAGCCCACAGAGTATCCATTTCCTGCCCACTTTGATCTCGCTGAGTTAGCCAGGATTCTCCCAGACTCACTGTGTTCTCCCATTAACGTGTTCTCAGTGTTTTCCTCCATCCACCCCCAGGAGGCAGTATCGGTTCTCGTGCTACATTCAGTGAATGCATCAAGGAACTGTTGTCCCCATGCTTTTGTTTAATTCAAACAAAGGGCTCAGTGCTTGGTCATGTTCTTTCAGATTGCAGAGGGTATATTAGTACATGTAGCTTTGAGTAAGTGAGTCACATTATGAACCTGACTGATAGTCTTAAATTGGTTCTTAGTGTCATTCTTGGCACATTCAGATCTGTTTAGCAAGTGTTGCTCAGTCACAGACCACATTGAACTTTAGACATTATGGCCAGAATTTTCCTGTCTCACCCACCACGGGAATGGTAGCGGGCGGAGGGGACGGACCATGCAAAAGTCTGTTGACCTCTGGCAAGAATTTCCAGCCTTGGGTGAGTGCGGCCGGAAAATCCCACCCTATGTTCCAAATTTTGCAAGCATGGGCTGGTTGGGAATGGTCTGTACTCTGCCTGTTGCAAACATCGGAAGATATGTGCTGTTTGATACGATCTACCAGTCATTGGTACAAATGGACTACATACCTAACATCACACTGACATTCATATACCACATTACTCAATTGTGTGATAGGTAGAAGCTCTTTTTGGCTTGCTGGCAGCATCCTGTTAGTGTTCGAATACCACTCGTCTTACTGCCGCATAGCAGCAGCGTGAAACAGCTCGCTTCATCTGTTGTGAAGTTTCTGAGGTATCTTACGGGTAAGAGATGTGTGTGGGAGAGGGTCTTACCATTGAAAATGTGGGATTTTGTGGAAACTGGCACAAATGTTAGTGAGAGCTAGACCAAGAGTCATTCTATGGCAAAAGCATTTGTTTGGGTATACGTGGTGTCATGAAAGCTAAATCAACTGAACAGCTTGCTGAGTTCATAAGTTCAATGAATGCAGATTCAGACATTGGTGTGTCTAGGTCACCATGATATAGAGACAAGGCACAAATGTCTGTGGCTTCCTTGAGCGGCACATTAGGGAATAGGCCAGCAATGCGGAGAAGTGTGAGGTAATTCACTTTGGTAGGAATAACAGATGTGTTGAGTATAGGGCTAACGGGAGGACTTTGAATAGTGTGGAGGAGCAGAGGGATCTAGGTGTATGTGTGCATAGATCCCTGAAAGTTGGGAATCAAGTAGATAAGGTTGTTAAGAAGGCATATGGTGTCTTGGCGTTTATTGGTAGGGGGATTGAATTTAGGAGTCGTAGCGTTATGTTGCAACTGTACACAACTCTGGTGCGGCCGCACTTGGAGTACTGTGTGCAGTTCTGGTCCCCACATTACAGGAAGGATGTGGAGGCTTTGGAGAGGGTGCAGAGGAGGTTTACCAGGATGTTGCCTGGTATGGAGGGGAGAGCCTATGAGGAGAGGCTGAGGGATTTGGGATTGTTTTCGCTGGAAAGGCGGCGGCTAAGAGGGGATCTTATTGAAACATATAAGATGATTAGAGGTTTAGATAGGGTGGATAGTGATAGCCTTTTTCCTCTGATGGAGAAATCCAGCACGAGGGGGCATGGCTTTAAATTGAGGGGGGGTAGTTATAGAACCGATGTCAGGGGTAGGTTCTTTACCCAGAGGGTGGTGAGGGATTGGAATGCCCTGCCAGCATCAGTTGTAAATGCGCCTAGTTTGGGGGCGTTTAAGAGATCCGTAGATAGGTTCATGGACGAAAAGAAATTGGTTTAGGTTGGAGGGTCACAGTTTTTTTTTAACTGGTCGGTGCAACATCGTGGGCCGAAGGGCCTGTTCTGCGCTGTAATGTTCTATGTTCTATGTTCTATGTCGAAGGAGCATCTCCACGTGGCATTGCTATTAAAATGCAAGTTCTGTCGCATCTTTGTGAAGGTGAAGGAATCCTTCATCGTGGAAATGCACTCGGAACTGGTTGTAGCAACTCACAACCGTTTGGCCAATTTGTGATGTGTAGAAGTAAGGATTGATAATATAGGGCATAATGGGATATCACTGTGCTGTGTCTTGGGCAGTCCATACATACGTGGATGCAGTGAGGACAATTGCTATCAGGTACTCCACAAGGCAGCTCATTAGTCTGACACAAGTCTAACAAATGTTTTTGTAACTCCCCTTTGGTAACTTTGGCAAAGGGACCCAGGTTCAATTCCCGGCTTGGGTCACTGTCTGTGCGGAGTCTGCACGTTCTCCTCGTGTCTGCGTGGGTTTCCTCCGGGTGCTCCGGTTTCCTTCCACAGTCCAAAGATGTGCGGGTTAGGTTGATTGGCCATGCTAAATTGCCCCTTAGTGTCAGGGGGATTGGCAGGGTAAATATGAGGGGTTACGGGAATAGGGCCTGGGTGGGATTGTGGTCAGAGTAGGCTCGATGGGCTGAATGGCCTCCTTCTGTACTGTTGATTCTATGATATTCTATGTTATTCTATGTGCAGTCATGCTAAGCTGTGGGTCCAATGCATACAAATTTGAACCCATCATTAAAGATGTGCATTTTGTCAATAGAAATGTGCTTGTGAGGATGGCTATTTCAGTCCCTTGCTGATGTTTCTGTCTGATTGGCCTTGAGGCCTTGCAATCCCACCAGTTATTCATGCTGAGTGTGAAAGTTGGACACGTTATTTGGTATCTGGCAGTATACACGTGTGAGATTAGCATGGCATGCTTTCAGCAGTCAGTGTGTTCCTTGTATGCTGGTTTTGGCAGGATAGCCGGAGTCGCTCAAACTCAGCAAATAATGTTCAATGTTAGTAAGCAATGGCTGACTATCTCCAGTGTGCTAAGGATCACACAAACAATCAATTTAAGGTTATCAGTCAGACTCGCAATATAACTCACTTATGCTTGCTAGAAGATACATATTTATAGTAAGAAGTCTCACAGCATCAGGTTAAAGTCCAACAGGTTTATTTGGTATCACGAGCTTTCGGAGCGCTGCCCCTTCATCAGGTGAGTGGAGAGTTGGGTTCACAAACACGGCAAATATACGCAAAGACACAATTGCAAGATAATGGTTGGAATGCGAGTCTTTACAGGCTATCAAGTCTTTACAGGTACAGACAATGCAAGTGGAGAGAGGGTTAATCACAGGTTAAAGAGATGTGTATTGTCTCCAGACAGGACAGTTAGTGAGATTTTGCAAGCCCAGGCAAGTCGTGGGGGTTACAGATAGTGTGACATGAACCCAAGATCCCGGATGAGGCCGTCCTCACACATGTAGAACTTGGCTATCAGTTTCTGCTCAGCGATTCTGCGTTGCGTGTCTTGAAGGCCACCTTGGAGAACACTTACCCGAAGATTGGAGCTGAATGCCCTTGACTGCTAAAGTGTTCCCCAACAAGAAGGTAACAGTCCTGCCTGGAGATTGTCGCGCGGTGTCCGTTCATCCGATCTTCGGGTAAGCATTCTCCAAGATGACCTTCAAGACACACAGCAATGCAGAATCGCTGAGCAGAAACTGATAGCCAAGTTCCACATGCATGAGGACAGCCTCAACCAGGATCTTGGGTTCATGTCACACTATCTGTAACCCCCACCATTTAGCCTGGGCTTCAAAATCCTACTCACTGTCCTGGCTCGAGACAATTCACACCTCTTTAACCTGTGATTATCCTTCTCTCCACTCACATTGTCTGTGCCTGTAAAGACTTGATTACCTGCAATGACTTGATTACCTGTAAAGACCCACATTCCAACCATTATACTGTAATTGAGTCTCTGTCTATATATGCCCTGTTTGTGAACCCAACTCTCCACTCACCTGATCAAGGAGCAGTGCTCTGAAAGCTCGTGATACCAAATACATCTGTTGGACTTTAACCTGGTGTTGTGAGACTTATTATTGTGCCCACCCCATTTCAACGCTAGCATCTCCACATCATGCATATTTATATGCAGGGATTTGTCCTCTGCAGGCAAAAAGAACATGTCCAGGCATTGTATCTTTTTGAATTAAATAACAGCATGAGGGATAATAGTTCCCTGGTGCAATTCCCCCATGACAGCACCTTGAACAACCAGAGTTGACTTGCCAACCAATCAGCACTCTTCTCTCATACAGCATGAATTGTTGCTCCCTTTGAACTTTGGCATTCTTGCATCTGTCCTGATGTGTGCAAGGCAGACAGCTTCAACAGCATGTTGCTTTTTCTCCATCAATACTTTCACATTATTGCATGGACTCCTGGAACGTCTCTATAGAACGCCCAGAGGCTCTCAAACCCTGGTTTGCAAATCACTGGTCCAGGGCATACCTTAGGGTCACCTTCGAATCTGCATCCTAGCATCTTCTATACTGCCAGCACTCCCGTACATTGGTACTCTTCCTCCCCAGTGCTCTCAGACTCCTGCCCCGACATTGCTATCCCACTCCACGATCTCCAGTGCAGGACACATACAGGGACTCCCTTCTGCACTCCTCAAGTCAACATCCTGCCCAGTCCATCAATGGATCCCGGTGCAAGCTCCCATGACTGGCTAATTCTGCATTCCTTCCCCTCCAAAGTGTTGTCATCCCTCAGGATGTGTGGTGACCCCAGACCAAGGAATCATCGAGTAAGCTCAGTGCCACATTTTGCAGCCTCAATCCATACCTGAAATGCCCCTCAAAATAAGGCCATACCCACCCCCCCCAAAACTAGAACCAGACTGAACTACTGCTAAAAGCTACCTATCCCACCTCCAACCTAGACCATGTTCTCTATCATATTGTATATCCTGGGCTTGAAAAGAAGTAAAAATATAAATCCAAGTGTGTAAAGTGTATGTGAAAGGGATGAGGAATAATAACTGAAGCTTTCAGTGCTTACAGAATCACAGACTCAAATCCCCAAAATATCAGAGTACCTTGCTATTAGAGAACTTGAGTTGGTGTTCTAGTTGATGCATTGCTTGTGCACTCTCTGATGTATCCTCCATCATACCTTAACTAATGATATGGGAAATTTTCTCATTTTAACCTTACAAAAAAGTCATAGACATTCTTCCTGTCAATTAAACCTTACTTCCGGTTGTTACTCTGTGTCTGCATTTCTTCATCATAAACTTCTCTCTTAATATTCGTAATGCAAATGAATTATAAACATTAATTTTTCTCCCCAAGTCACTCAAAATGCTGCTGAACAATTATTGCCATTTTTCTTCTCAGTAACTGAAATTTCTAATGTCCAAAATAAGCGTCCAAGTAATTGTTTAAAAAGATACGTATTTCAGAAATAAGTTCCATTGAATTG
Organism: Mustelus asterias; assembly: GCF_964213995.1. Lineage (NCBI taxonomy): Eukaryota > Metazoa > Chordata > Chondrichthyes > Carcharhiniformes > Triakidae > Mustelus > Mustelus asterias. Next base: position 139,569,887 of record NC_135805.1, read on the forward strand.
TATTTGATTTATAAGAATCATGCAGCACAGGAGGCTGAAAGGCCGCAGGAGGCTTTTCAGTCTGTCATGTCTTGGCAGAGCTAACCAATTAATTCTAGTACCACTGACCTTTCCCCATAGCCCTGCAAACCTTTTCTGTTCAAGGAAAATCCAATGGAAAGTTATTCTGAAATCTGCTTCCACCACCCTTTCAGGCAGCACCTTCCAGGCCATAACTTGCTAGATGCAATAATTCCTCCTCACCTCCCCGTTGGTTCTTTTGTTACATCAGTGACCCCTGGTTCACGACATTCCTGCCACAGGAAACAGTTTATCCTTATTTCCGCTATCAAAACTTCCTTATACTTGAACATCACTACTAAATCTGCCCTTAACCTTCTGTTTTCATTATTGAAAGTCTCGGATGCTCTGAAAGTTCGAGGCTTAGGCTTGACTTTATCCAGATGTGTGGGCTGAATTTGGAATGGGGAAGCGCTGTGGGGCGTCGGTGTATGTACAGTGTACTTAATTTTCCATAAAGCATCAATGCATGTCTGCCAGATATATCAGTGGAATAGCTTTCTTTAGCTTCCAGGAGTTCCTGTTCACTTATTACACGATGTGGAACTAAAAGAGGACACATTTCAAAAGCTTTGGAGAGGGTACAGAAGAGGTTTACCAGGATGTTGCCTGGGTCTGGAGGGTATTAGCTATGCGGAGAGGTTGGATAAACTCGGTTTGCTCTCAATGGGACGACGAAGGTTGAGGGGTGACCTGATAGAGGTCTATAAGATTATGAGTGGCACAGACAGAGTGGATAGTCAGATGCTCTTTCCTAGGGTAGAAAAGTCAAGTACTGGGGGACATAGGTTTAAGGTGCGTGGGGAAAAGTTTAGAGGAGATGTGCGAGAAAAGTTTTTTACACAGAGGGTGGTGAATGTCTGCCCGGGGAGGTGGTGGGAGCAGGTACGATAGCGGCATTTAAGGGGCAACTAGACAAATACATGAATAGGATGGGAATGGAAGGATATGGACTCTGTAAGTACATACAGTTTTAGTTTAGGCAGGCATCATGATCGGCACAGGCTTGGAGGGCCTGTTCCTGTGCTGTACTGTTCTTTGTTCTTCACTCAGGTAAAGTTAGTTGAGTTCTCCCTTGAAGCAGCAACGGCTTTGTGAGTGTATGTGCCTGTATGTATGAGGAGAAATGATTAAACTGAGCATTTTTGCTCACATTGATGTTTTCAAGAGGAAAGGCCATGAATTTTGAACCTATCTCGCTATCTCGCCTGTTTCCTTGACAGTTAGAAAAGGTAATCATCCTAATTGCTTCCACTGGTGAGACACTGATTCTAATTACCAACGACTAGACCTTCACAAGGAGGTGATTAAAGTTGTAATGGGATTTTCAGCGTTCGAGATGTACGTAACCGTGATCTCTGTCAGGGACTTGGGTGCGTGCCAGGGTTATATAAACTGGAAGCTAATCAAAAAAATCCCTTTGCTGCCTCTGAGAAAACCTCTTCCAGACTTCCTTCCAAACTGTCTCAGTCAAGATGTGGCGACTTCTACTCCAGTACCCCTCACAACAACCTCTGTCTTAGGGTGAACAATACTACAGGAACTTTCTGTATGTTTAACAGATGGGCTCAAATTTTGTGCAAGTGTCGAAGGATTTTCAAGTTGAGTTTACGCTTGATAATCGTGATATTTACATTTTTAAACTGTCAGTGTGTTTACAATTTATTGATTTTCTCATCATTTCTTGTTTAAGGTTGAAACTGAAATCAGTGTTGGTGCCAAGCTCTCATCCTGGGAGTGTTTATTATCACATTACAGGACAGACCAATCCTCATTTTCAGTGTTAACAATTTGTAACTGACTTAGAACAAAATTTAACCTTGTCATTTCAAACCCTATTTCTGTAAAAAAAAAATTATTCATTCGTGGGACATAGGCGTCGCTGGCTGGCCAGCATTTATTGCCCATCCCTAGTTGCCCGAGGGCAGTTTAGAGACAACCACATTGCTGTGGCTCTGGAGTCACATGTGGGCCAGACCAGGTAAGGACTTCCTTCCCTAAAGAACCTTAGTGAACCAGATGGGTTTTTCCAATAATCGGCAATGGTTTCATGGTCATTGGTAGATTCTTAATTCTAGTTTAAAAAAAAATTGAATTCAAATTCCACCACCAGCCATGGTGGGATTCGAATCAAGGCCTGGACAAGTGTGGTACTCAGAAGCAGACATGGTAATTCAGCAAGGGTATACTGAGCTACCGGGAACAGGAATTGCTCCACCAAAAAAGATTATCAACTGATCTTGCCTTTGATCATCTTGGTAGTCACACTGTACCACTATATTCTGCAGTCTCTCCTTTCCTTCTCTATGAACGGTATGCTTTGTCCGTATAGCGTGCAAGAAACAATACTTTTCACTGTATACTAATACAGAGATCTTGGCACTCCTCCAATTCTGGCCTCTCCCAGACCTCCAATTTCCTTCACCCCCACCGTCTGTGTCTTAAGCCGATTCGGCCCTAAACTCGAATTCCTTGGCTGATCTTCTTTGCCTTCCCGCCTCTCTCTCTCGTCCTTAAGACCTCCCTCCTTAACCAAACATTTGTCCAAACCTATCCTCTTTACGCGGCTTGGTGTCAGATACTTCTGTGAAGCATCTTGGGATGTTTTATTGTCTTAAAAGTGCTTGATAAATGCAAGCCGTCTTAAAACAGGAAACTCAATGAATGTACACACAGAATGATCGAGGGGATTGGATAACGAGGAGTCACGATGTCATTTGGACTTATTCTCCCTGGAAACGAGATAGCTGAGAGGGGCCGTGCTTGTTGTTTTCAGAATTCCTACGTGACTGGATAATATCGACCGTAACATACAATCCCACCTTGTCCAGAGCACCATGCCTGAGCTTGAGGGAGTAAACTCAGTGAGCAAATGGGGAACAGACCACCGAGGGAAAAGGTGGAAGAAGTTGCTACTGATTCATTCAAATGCAAAAATCAATAGATTTCTTTCAGAAAATAGCATTTTGGGATCACCAAAATGAGTAATTTGAGACATGACGTGTGATCTGATTTGATTTATTATTGTCATATATAGCGGGATACAGTGAAAAGTATTGTTTCTTGCGCACTATACAGACAAAGTACAGAGGGGAGAAAGAAAGGAGAGGGTGCAGAATGTAGTGTTACAGCCATAGCTAGGGTGTAGAGAAAGATCAACTTAATATAAGGTAAGTCCATTCAAAAGTCTGACAGCAGCAGGGAAGAAGCTGTTCTTGAGCCGGTTGGTATGTGATCTCAGACTTTTGTATCTTTTTCCCAACGGAAGAAGGTGGAAGAGAGAATGTCCGGGGTGCATGGGGTCCTTGATTATGCCGGCTGCTTTTCCAAGGCAGCGGGAAGTGTGAACAGAGTCAATAGTCGGGAGGCTGGTTTGCGTGACGGATTGGGATACATTCACAACCCTTTGTAGTTTCTTGCGGTCTTGGTCAGAGCAGGAGCCCATACCAAGCTGTGATTCATCCAGAAAGGATGCTTTCTCTGGTGCATCTGTGAAAATAGGTGAGAGTCGTAGCTGACATGCTGAGTTTCCTTAGCTTTCTGAGAAAATAGAGGTGTTGATAGGCTTTCTTAACGATAGCGAAGATGTGGAGGGACCAGGACAGGTTGTTGCTGAAATGGACACCTAGAAACCTGAAGCTCTCGACCATTTCCACTTCATTCCCATTGATGTAGACAGGGGCATGTGTGATCCATCTTTAGGAGGACCAGGTGACTTCTGGTTCCCTCAGCTTTCCTCACCACTGAGTGTTCATACACTCATTGATTGAGATGGATTGTCATAATATTATCGATTTGATTTGATTTATTATTGTCACATTTATTAGTATACAGTGAAAAGTATTGTTTCTTGCGCGCTATGTGGACAAAGCACACCGTTCATAGAGAAGGAAAGGAGAGACTGCAGAATATAGTGGTACAGTGTGACTACCAAGATGATCAAAGGCAAAATCAGTTGATCTTTTTTGGTAGAGCAATTCCTCTGTTCCCGGTAGCTCAATATGATTGTACCCTTGCTGGATTATCATGTCTGCTTCTGAGTACCACACCTGTCCAGGCCTTGGAGAGGGTGTAGAGGGGTGCGGTTCACTTAGAATGCATGCACTTGTTGTTCCGAATGGCCTACTTCTGTAATGATTCTATGAGCAGGTTAAAGAGATTTAAATAGAGTGCTGCATGGGATGAGGGGTCAATAAGGAGCAAGTGTTTTCCAGGGCCAGGAGTCACAGCAATCAGAAGACAAAGCATTTCAGACCATTGGCAAAAATGTCAGCAGGGTGATGAGGAAAAACCTTCTGATTCAGTGAGTTGTTATAATCCAGATTGTACTGTCGGAAAGCAAATCTGATAGAACTTTCCAAAGCGAATTGGATAAAGGGAAGGAAAGCCTCATGGGTGTGGGGAGAGAGAGCAGTGAATTACGCATTAGAGTTGTATTCTGTGGAATTTGGAAACTTAAGGAGTGACTTGATCAAAGTTATTCAGGGGGAATAGATAGGATGGATTGAAAGAAATTGTTTCTGCTGATGGGGAATCCAGGACATTGTCAACAAAGTAGAATCTGACCTTTCAGAAGTGAAATTAAGAAGCAAATCTGCACACACAGGACTGTAAAAGTTTGGAACTCTTCCGTAAACAGCAATTGATGGCAGCTCAGTTGTGAATTTTAAATGTGAGTTTGAGGGTTTCTGTTACCCAAAGGGATACATGCAGTTAGCTCACATATCAGGTCCATTCCCATTGAATAGTGGGCAGGTAGGTGACAACAAACAGTCGACTTTGTTTCTCCAGCTCTATCAATGAGCCAGCACAAACACGATGGATCGAACAGCCTCCAAGCGCTGTGAGATTCTGTGTGCCTAAATAACACTAAGGGGAGGAGTTTGAAGGGAGGAGAGGGGGTGACCTTGCGAACTCCAGGTGAAGCAGCTCAGCTCAGTCCATTGACTGCACGGTTGGAGGATCTGATTATTCTGATAGATCTCTTTCCCATTTCTGTTCAGGTTTGGACGAGGCCATCAGAGGCGGAAATCTACCAAAGATGACTCAGAGTGACAGTGTGCCTTGTGATGCTGTGGGTAGAAGGATCATCTATCGGGATGAATATGGGACCGTTCGCTTTGTGGGAACAGTCCCACCGGCAACAGGTATGGTTCAAATCTCACAGTCCTTTCTGAGTCCGTTCATGGCCATTGAAGTAATTCTCAGATTAAAGGAAAGTTTTCTTTATGTTATTCACGCCTGGAAGAAGGTGTTCCTGGATTTTTCACCAAGAATTTTATAATGAGAGTTGATTTGATTTGATTTGATTTATTATTGTCACATGTATTGGTTTACAGTGAAAAGTATTGTTTCTTGTGCACTATACAGACAATGCATACTGTTCATAGAGAAGGGATGGAGGGAGTGCAGAATGTAGTGTTACAGTCAGAGCTAGGGTGTAGAGAAAGATCAACTTAATGCGAGGTAGAACATAGAACATAGAACATTACAGCGCAGAACAGGCCCTTCGGCCCACGATGTTGCACCGACCAGTTAAAAAAAAACTGTGACCCTCCAACCTAAACCAATTTCTTTTCGTCCATGAACCTATCTACGGATCTCTTAAACGCCCCCAAACTAGGCGCATTTACTACTGATGCTGGCAGGGCATTCCAATCCCTCACCACCCTCTGGGTAAAGAACCTACCCCTGACATCGGTTCTATAACTACCCCCCCTCAATTTAAAGCCATGCCCCCTCGTGCTGGATTTCTCCATCAGAGGAAAAAGGCTATCACTATCCACCCTATCTAAACCTCTAATCATCTTATATGTTTCAATAAGATCCCCTCTTAGCCGCCGCCTTTCCAGCGAAAACAATCCCAAATCCCTCAGCCTCTCCTCATAGGATCTCCCCTCCATACCAGGCAACATCCTGGTAAACCTCCTCTGCACCCTCTCCAAAGCCTCCACATCCTTCCTGTAATGTGGGGACCAGAACTGCACACAGTACTCCAAGTGCGGCCGCACCAGAGTTGTGTACAGTTGCAACATAACGCTACGACTCCTAAATTCAATCCCCCTACCAATAAACGGCAAGACACCATATGCCTTCTTAACAACCTTATCTACTTGATTCCCAACTTTCAGGGATCTATGCACACATACACCTAGATCCCTCTGCTCCTCCACACTATTCAAAGTCCTCCCGTTAGCCCTATACTCAACACATCTGTTATTCCTACCAAAGTGAATTACCTCACACTTCTCCGCATTAAACTCCATCCGCCACCTCTCGGCCCAACTTTGCAACCTGTCTAAGTCTTCCTGCAAACTACGACACCCTTCCTCACTGTCTACCACACCACCGACTTTGGTGTCATCAGCAAATTTGCTAATCCACCCAACTATACCCTCATCCAGATCATTAATAAATATTACAAACAGCAGTGGCCCCAAAACAGATCCCTGAGGTACACCACTTGTAACCGCACTCCATGATGAATATTTACTATCAACCACCACCCTCTGTTTCCTATCCGCTAGCCAATTCCTGATCCAATTTCCTAGATCACCCCCAATCCCATACATCTGCATTTTCTGCAGAAGCCTACCATGGTGAACCTTATCAAACGCCTTACTAAAATCCATATATACCACGTCCACTGCCTTGCCCCCATCCACCTCCTTGGTCACTTTCTCAAAAAACTCAATAAGGTTAGTAAGGCACGACCTACCTGCCACAAAACCATGCTGACTATCACCTATCAATTCATTACTCTCCAAATAACTATAAATCCTATCCCTTATAATTTTTTCCAACATCTTGCCGACAACAGAAGTGAGACTCACCGGTCTATAATTCCCGGGGAAGTCTCTGTTCCCCTTCTTAAACAATGGGACAACATTCGCTAACCTCCAATCTTCTGGTACTATACCAGAGGCCAACGACGACCTGAAGATCAGAGCCAGAGGCTCTGCAATCACTTCTCTTGCCTCCCAGAGAATCCTTGGATAAATCCCATCCGGACCAGGGGATTTATCTATTTTCAGTCCCTCCAGAATATCCTGCACATCCTCCTTATCAACTGTAATACTGTCTATTCTACTCCCTTGCAACCCAGTGTCCTCCTCAGCTATATTCATGTCCCCTTGCGTGAACACCGAAGAGAAATATTGGTTCAATGCTTCACCAATCTCCTCCGGTTCCACACATAACTTCCCTCTGCCATCTATAACTGGCCCTAAACTTGCCCTAACCAACCTTCTGTTCTTGACATACCTATAGAACGCCTTAGGATTCTCTTTAACCCTATCCGCCAAAGTCTTCTCATGTCCCCTTTTAGCCCTTCTAAGCTCGCTCTTCAACTCCCTCTTAGCCAATCTAAAGCTTTCTAGTGCACTACCCGAGTGCTCACGTCTCATCCGAACATAAGCCTCCTTTTTCTTTTTAACCAACAAAGAAACTTTTTTGGTGCACCACGGTTCCCTAGCCCTACCAATTCCTCCTTGCCTGACAGGGACATACCTATCACAGACTCGCAGTAGCTGCTCCTTGAAAAAACTCCACATGTCGGACGTTCCCAGTCCCTGTAATCTCCTAGTCCAACCTATGTTTCCTAATTCTCTCCTAATAGCCTCATAATTACCCTTCCCCCAGCTAAAACCACTGGCCCGAGGTTCATGCCTATCCCTTTCCATCACTAAGGTGAACGTAACCGAATTGTGGTCACTATCACCAAAATGCACACCAACTTCCAAGTCTAGCACCTGGTCTGGCTCATTTCCCAGCACCAGATCCAATATAGCCTCACCTCTAGTTGGCCTGTCTACATACTGAGTCAAAAAACCTTCCTGCACGCTTTGAACAAAAACTGACCCCTCTAACGAGCTAGAGCTATAACAATTCCAGTCAATATTAGTCAAGTTAAAATCCCCCATAACAATTGCCCTATTACTTTCACTCCTAAGCAGGATTGACTCCGCAATCCTTTCCTCAACCTCTCTAGAACTTTTAGGAGGTCTATAAAAGACTCCCAACAGGGTGACCTCTCCTCTCCTATTTCTAATCTCCGCCCATACTACCTCAACAGATAAGTCCTCATCAAACCTCCTCTCTGACACTGTGATACAATCTCTGACCAATAATGCTACCCCTCCCCCTCTTCTACCTCCTTCCCTACTTCGACTAAAACATTTGAACCCCGGGACCTGCAGCATCCATTCCTGCCCCTGCTCTATCCATGTCTCTGAAATAGCCACAACATCGAAGTCCCAGGTACTGATCCACGCTGCAAGTTCACCCACTTTATTGCGAATACTCCTGGCATTGAAGTATACACATTTCAAACCCTGCTCCACCCCACCTCTGCAATGCCGTGCATTGCAGTCCCCATCCATGCATCCCTCACTTTCAGCCCCACTACTCAGGATCCCTCCCCCCCCCCGAATCAGTTTAAACCTCCCTGCATGGCCTTAGCAAATTTACCCCCCAGGATATTGGTCCCCTTCTGATTAAGGTGTAGACCATCCTTCTCATAGAGGTCACACCTTCCCCAGTACGAGCCCCAATTGCTTAAGTACCTGAACCCCTCCCTCCTGCACCATCCCCTCAGCCATGAATTCAAACCTTCCCTCTCCCTATTCCTCTCTAAACTATCCCGTGGTACAGGCAAGAGTCCAGAGATAACCACTCTGTCAGTCTTGGCCTTTAGTTTCCACCCCAACTCCATAAATCCCTGCCTAATATCCCCTTCCCCTATCCTCCCTATGTCGTGTGTCCCCACATGTACAATAACTTGTGGTTTATCTCCCTCCCCCCTAAGAGTCCTGAATACCCTGTCAGACACATCCCGGACCCCAGCCCCTGGTAGGCAACACACCAACCCTGAGTCCCTACCTTTAGTTCCGACCCTCCTATCTGTCCCCTTAATTGTGGAGTCCCCAATCACAAGGCCCAGTCTTTTACAGCCCCTAACCACCTGAGCTTTCTCACTCGGCTCACCCCCAGAGATCTGCTCTCTATGCTCAGTTGATTCCTCCTCAACTGTAGCCTCCAGCACCGAAAACCTATTATGGAGGGGAACCGCCCCAGGGGATTGTCTTCCCGATTGCTTCTTACCCCTCCTCCTGGCATTGACCCAAGCCTCATTTCTAGGAGTTACTATTTCTCTATAACTCCTATCAACTTCCACCTCCGCCTCCCGAATTATGCGGAGTTCCTCTACCTCCCCCTCCAGCTCCTTTACACGCTCCTCCAGAAGCTGCAATCTAATGCACTTCTTACAACTAAAATCTCCTGAAACACTACTGGATTTCCTCACCACATACATCCCACAGGAGATGCAGCATACTGCCTGAACTGCCATCCCTGAAGCCATTACCAGCAAGAAAAAAAGAAAACAAAAAACTTCCCCACACTTATAATTAGGTTAGAGGAGGATGGAAGGTAGGTCCATTCAAACGTCTGACGGCAGCAGGGACGAAGCTGTTCTTGAGTCGGTTGGTACATCACCTCAGATCTTTGTATCTTTTTCCTGAAGGAAGAAAGTGGAAGAAAGTATGTCCCTTTACTCTTTCAATGGAGGTGATTGTCACTGGCAAAGCAAGCATTTATTACCCATCCCCAGTTGCCCTTGGGAAGGTGGTGATGAGCCGCCTTCTAGAACCACTGCAGTCTGTGTGGTGACAGTACTCCCCATTGGTCATTCCCATTTGATATGAGACTGTTGGTTGGGGAAGGGAGGGTGGAGGGCAGGAGATTTTTTAACTTTGTCAGCCATGTCTCAGTGGATGGTGTCCTCTCTTTGTGGGTACATTGTGGGTTCAAGTCTAACTTCAGAGCCTTGAGCATATAATCCACTCTGAGACTCCTGGTACAATAGTGAACCGCATTGATGGAAGTGCCATCTTGTGGAGGAGATGTTAAACCGAGATTGTCTGCGTTGGGAGTAAAAATCTGATAGTATTTCAAAGAAGAGCACTGGAGTTCTCCCCCATGTCTGGTCTGATATTTAGCCCTTAACCATTATTGTGAGGCGGCACAGTGGTTAGCACTGCTGCCTCACAGCGCCAGGGTCCCGGGTTCGATTCCCGGCTTGGATCACTGTGCGGAGTTTGCACATTCTCCCCGTGTCTGATAGGGGTTTCCTCCGGGTGCTCTGGTTTCCTCCCACACTCCAAGATGTGCAGGTTAGGTGGATTGGCCATGCTAAATTGCACTTTGGTGTCCCCGGACGTAGGTTAGAGGGATTAGTGGGGTAAATATGTGGGGTGACGGGGATGGGGCTTGGGTGGGATTGTTGTCGGTGCAGATTAAATGGGCCGAATGGTCTCCTTCTGCACTAAAGTTTATTTATTAGTCACAGGTAGGCTTACATTAACACTGCAATGAAGTTACTGTGAAATTCCCCTAGTTGCCAGAGTGGCGCCTGTTCGGGTCAGTACACCTAACCATAACTATATAATAGGGTTTCTATGATTTCTTCTATGATCATTTAAACTGGTTGATCATTGTCACCTTGCTGTTTGTGGGAACTTGGGGGGAATATACACAAATTGGATCTCATGTTTCCTACATTACGACAATGATTACACTTCCAAAAAGTAATTCACTGACTATAAAGCACTTTGGAACAGCCTGAGGTCATAAAAGGTACCACAGAAATGTCTTTCTGTTTATATTTTGGGGCCATGTTACCACTAAATTAATAGAATTTAGATTTCATCATTTAACTGAATAAAATAACTGTACAGGAAACTTTACAATTCAGTCTGATCATAGAATCCTTACAGTGCAGAGGAGGCCATTCGGCCCATCAAGTCTGCACCAATCACAATCCCACCCAGGCCCTATCCCTATAACCCCATGCATTTACCCTAGCTAATCCCCCTGACACTAAGGGGCAATTTAGCATGGCCAATCAACCTAACCAGCACGTCTTTCGGACTGTGGGAGCAAACTGGAGCACCCGGAGGAAATCCACGCAGACACGGGGAGAATGTGCAGACTCCACACAGACAGTGACCCAAGGCCGGAATTGAACCCGCGTCCCTGGAGCTGTGAGGCAGCAGTGCTAACCACTGTGCCACCGTACATCGCTGTGTTCTGTCGTGAGGATGATGACAGTTTTAGATGGCTTTCTTTTTAATCACCTGCTTAAGCAAGTACACGAGATGGAATTTAGACAGTGTTAATGCCGAGGAACTTGATGCAATAACCATCACTAGAGAGAAGGTATTGTATAAACTAATGGGATTGAAGTCAGATCAGTCTCTGGGACCTGAAGCCCTGCACACTAGTGCATTAAAGGAGGTGGCAGCAGATAGTGGATGCATTGGTTATGATATTTCAGAACCCCTTGGATTCTGGTAAGATCCCAATGGATTGGAAACACGCTAATGTGATGCCCTTATTCAAAAAGGGAGAGAGGCAAAAAGTAGGAAACTATAGGCTGGTTAGCTTGACCTCTGTGCCGGGGAAGTTGCTGGGGTCAATCATTAAGGTGGAGATGACTGAACATTTGGAAAGACAAAGCTCAATTCACCATTGTCAACATGGTTTTATGAAGGGTAAGTCATGCTTGACAAACTTGCTTCAGTCCTTTGAGGACATAACCAGCAAGGTGGATGGTGGGGAACCTGTGGATGTGGTATATCTAGACTTCCAGAAGGCATTTGACAAGGTGCCACATAAAAGTCTGATCCAGAAGGTGAGATTTCAGGGGATTGGGGGTAGAGTACTAGATTGGATTGAGGATTGGCTGACTGACAGAAAGCAGAGGGTCGGGATAAATGAATTGTTCTCTGGCTGGCAAAATGAAACTAGTGGGGTGCCGCAGGGGTCAGTCCTCGGACCTCAACGGTTCACAATTGATATAAATGATCTGCAAGCAGGGACAAAGTGCAACATAGCAAAATTTGCAGCTGATACTAAAATAGTTGGGAAAGCAGGCGGTGCAGGGGGGATCGAGATTTCACAGACGGATACAGATAGGCTAGGAGAATGGGCCAAAATTTGGCAGATGGAGTTTAATGTGGATAAATGTGAGTTTATCCATTTTGGCTGAAAAAAATAGACTCATTATTTTCTAAATGGAAAGCATGTTGAAAATGTGTCTAGGTAGAAGGATCTGGGTGTCTTTGTTCATGAGTGGCAGAACGTCGGTATGCAGGTACAGCATGTAATAAAAAAGGCAAAATGGATGTTGGCATTTATTGCAAAAGGACTGGAGTATAAAAGTAGAGAATGTTGTTGCAATTGTACAGGGTGTTGATGAGACCACATCTGGAGTATTGTGTCCAGTTTTGGTCTCCTTATGTGATAAAGGATGTGGTGGCATTAGAGGCAGTTCAGGGGAGGTTCACCAGATGGGAATGAAAGGGTTGACGTATGAGGAGAGATTAAACAGTTTGGGCTTGTACTGGCTGGAGTTTGGAAGGATGAGAGGGGATCTGATCGAGGTATATAAAATTCTAAAAGGGATCGATAAAGTAAATGTAGACCGAATGTTTCCTCTTGTCGGGCAATCTAGAACAAAAGGTCACAGGGTACAGGGTGGGAGGCGGTAGATTTAAAACTGAGATGAGGAGGAACTACTTCTCACAGAGGGTGGTGAATTTGTGGAACTCACTGCCCCCATAGCGCAGTGGAGTCTGAATCGTTGAATAGTTTCAAGAAGGAGATAGAGATATTTCTAATAAAACAGGATAAAGGGATATGGGGAACAGGTGGGGAGGTGGATTTGGGACCAGGGAGAGATCGGCCATGATCTGATTGAATGGCGGAGCAGGCTGGAAGGGCTGAATTTGCCCACTTCTGCTCCTAAGCACTACTTTCCCTGGATTCTGTTAGGCCGTGGTCTGAGGTATGGACATGAATGTTGGACTCGGTTTAGAATGAGCAGCTACTGAGAGTTGGGACCAAGGGAATGTTAGAAAGGGAGAGAGTTTAAGCTGATAGGAAGAATCGAGAGTCAAGGAGCCTCTAAAATAATCCACAGAAGGGTCAACACAAAAATGGAACCAGAGAGAAGGAATTTAACAAGCCACTGGGAGATGAGGAAAAAATGGATGAGGATTTAGTAGGAGTTGGAAAAGATGGAACATTTTATGAGGCAGAGAAAAAGTGGGGGAGGAGCGAGGAAGAGAGGAAATAAAAAGAGAAACTCAGATAAAGAAGCTGAGGTTAGATGAATATTGAATGTTAAAGTTACAAAAAGCCATTCAGTCCATATGCTTCAGCTGCCTGGCATTTCAGCTCATCCAGCCAGCATCAAGTGTAGCTAAGTCTACTCTAGTGCCTGTGATGGAAAGCAGCACAACAGAGACTGTTGAGGTAAATTTCAACTGGCAAAACCTTGAGGGCAATGTTGAACTTTACTGCCGGAGTTAATGAGGAACCATTTGCCCATTCGTTCTAAAATCTGTCCAGTTTTCATCTGACTGAAATTAAAAGAATGAAAAGCCGGTGAGATCTGATTGGCAGGCATTCCAGATGGAGCCCTTGCATATCAACCACAAAATCACTGGATTAAGCAATGAGCCGGTACATAATTATTCATTGCATGTTTTGGATTGCCTTTGTGAGTTAAAGGCAGCACACTGGGGCAGATGGACGCAGCAAGTACTGATGGCAATGTGGAACAAGTGCTGACTGGTATTTGTAATGAAGTCCCTCATTGCTCAAGTGCAGTTATACACAGGAGAGCAGAAAGGAGACCTCAATTGGGGTTAAAGTAGAGGGAATTGATACTGTGGAAAAAGAGCTAGATCTTGAAAAAGGGGGAAATACCAGCTGTGTTTACTGAGACTAGTGCCTGTCTTGTTGAAGTTGTACAAGACTTTGGTAAGGCCACACTTGGAATACGGTGTACAGTTCTGGTCACCCTATTAAAGAAAAGATATTATTGAACTAGAAAAAGTGCAGAAAAGATTTACTGGGATGCTACTAGAAGTTGATGGTTTGAGTTATAAGGAAAGGCTGGATAGACTCAAGACATTCTTCCCAGGAGCGTAGGAGGCTTAGGGGTGATCTTATAGAGGTCTACAAAATAATGAGGGGTATAGATCAGTTAAATAGTCAACATCTTTTCCCAAAGGTAGGGGAGTCTAAAACTAGAGGGCTTAGGTTTAAGATGAGGGGGAGAGATACGAAAGGGTCCAGAGGGGCAATTTTTTCACACCGAGGGTGGTGAGTGTCTGGAACAAGCTGCCAGAGGTAGTAGTAGAGTCGGGTACAATTTTGTCTTTAAAAAAGCATTTAGATAGTTACATGGGTAAGATGGGTATAGAGGGATATGGGGCAATTGGGACTAGCTTAGTGGTTAAAAAAAGGGGGCATGGACAAGTTGGGCTGTAAACCTCTATGACTGTTGAAGTAATTTTGTAACAGCTCACAGTTTGAAGTGATGTGATAAATAAGCTTTAGAATATATATGTAACAAGATTTGATAAGCATTGTAAAGGGGGAAATAAATACAGCCAATAAAAATACATGATTTGTTTTCGAGGAATCTGGCTCGGAGTGGAATGGGACAATCCTGAACGAGGGAAGCACGATGGGACACATGAGGGCGTGCAGTATTTCCAGTGCAGGTCAGTGAATTTCTCTCTGCAGAATTTCCTTCAGTTATGTGAACCGTAACCATTTAAAATGCATCTCTTTGTATTTGCAATCATTCTGTCCCCGTGCCTCAACACTGAGAGAGTGGGAAGGTGCCTGGGAAGCAGACTACTGCCAATCCTGTTCTTCTCTTTGGTTCTGAAACATCTTGCTCTCTTTTCCTCGTGCTCTGTCCTGGGTACCCCGACTGGGTGTTTCGGGACTAGAAAACTCTGGAGTGAAGGCTTCTTGGAGGATACCTCAGCCCAGTCTGCGCTTACACACCTCCCTGCAAGTAGCACTTGCACACACCTGGACAACAGGTCATCTCCTAGCTTCTCATCTGTAGAATGGCAGCCACGTCCCACAGAGGGAGAGAGAGGAAGTTTGGAGCAGTAACTTTATTCACTAATATTACCGAGTCACTGATATACTCCTGATGGGCAAACAGTTTATACATGTCGTATATTTGATTTAAATATGCATATAAAATGAATACCAAACACTTGCACTAATTGTTTTAGAGAAATAGATAATTATAAAAAGACATTGCAGTCAGGCATTGGGGTAGCACGGTGGCACAGTGGTTAGCACTGCTGCCTCACAGCACCAGGGACCCGGGTTCGATTCCCGGCTTGGGTTCACTGTCTGTGTGGAGTCTGCATGTTCTCCCCGTGTCTGCGTGGGTTTCCTCCAGGTGCTCCGGTTCCCTCCCGCAGTCCAAAGATGTGCAGGTTAGGTGGATTGGCCATGTTAAATTGCCCCTTAGTGTCAGGGGAATTAGCTAGGGTAAATGCATGGGGTTATGGGATAGTGGGTGGGATTATGATCTGTGCTGACTTGATGGGCCGAATGTCCTCCTTCTGCACTGTAGAATTCTATGATTCTATGTATTCCTGATGGGCAAGCAGTTTCTATGTGCCATATATTGATTTATATGTATATAAAATGAATACCAAACACTTGCACTACTTGTTTTAGGGAAAGATATAATTCATACTCAGAAGTCAGGATGTGGGTGCTGCTGGTAAGGCAGGTCCTTATTTATTTTTTCCGTCTTTAGTTGCTGTGAGGAGCCTTCACCCTGATCCACGGCAGGTTTAACACACACAGCGACTTGCTTTACTCGGCAGAGCAAGCTATGTTGGTGTGGAATTGGAGTCAGATATTGGTCCAAAGCAGTAAGGGAATCTGGTTTCCTTCCTAAAAGGAACATGGAGAAATCAGCTGCGTCTTTGTGACAATTGAACAGTTTCACAAACACTTTCACTGACACCAGCTTTTAATTTTCTTACTTTTCAGCTGAATTCAAATTCTCAAGCTGCTCACGATGGGATTTGAACTCATGTTCTCTAGATTATTAAACCACAACCACCGTATCACCATTCCTGTTATGATTTGATTTGATTTATTATTGTCACATGTATTAGTATACAGTGAAAAGTATTGTTTCTTGCACTATACAGACAAAGCATACCGTTCATTGAGAAGGAAAGGAGAGGATGCAGAGTGTAGTGTTACAGTCATAGCTAGGGTGTACAGAAAGATCAACTTGGTGTGAAGTAGGTCCATTCAAAAGTCTGATGGCAGCAGGGAAGAAGCTGTTCTTGAGTCGGTTGGTACGTGACCTCAGACCTTTGTATCTTTTTCCTAATGGAGGAAGGTTGAAGAGAGAATGTCTGGGGTGCGTGGGGTCCTTTATTATGCTGGCTGTTTTGTCGAGGCAGCGGGAAGTGTAGACAGAGTCAATGGACGGGAGGCTGGTTTGCGTGATGGACTGGGCTACATTCACAACCCTTTGTAGTTCCTTGTGGTCTTGGGCAGAGCAGGAGCCCATACCAAGCTGTAATGCAACCAGAGAGAATGCTTTCTATGGTGCATCTGTAAAAGTTGGTGAGAGTCGTAGCTGACATGCAAAATTTCCTTAGTCTTCTGAGAAAGTTGAGGCGTTGGTGGGCTTTCCTAGCTAAGAAAGCTCATCTCAACAGATAGTGATCTTTTCTTTCCGTATTCATGTAAAAACAAAGGCCCCCTTCTCTCCCTCCTCTCCGATATAATCTTGAGGTATATCCGCTGGCCCGCCCACCAGTTTTGATGCCAGAGACCAATTGCTCCAGACACTGACTGCTTTTCTTCACCATTTTGGTGGTGGAAACTGCCGGGAATAGAAGTGAGTGCACGGCCCCAATTTGGAAGGAATGCAATGATTCTAAATACCTGCACCTCTTTGTGTCAGTCATCCCACAGGTGGTTCATTCATTCGCCCGCAGAAGGCAAACTTTGGAGTGGATTTCCTGACGGCAGTGAGGGACCGCTACGGGCAGGAGGGCAATCAGGGAATACAGGACTGCCGGGGCAATCCCCTTCGCTGGGGCAAGAAACCTATTGAATTTTTGGGAAGTCAAGATGTTAAACAAAGGTAATCACAGATTGGCACGTTCAGGAAGAGGTCATGTGGCTAACCTTGTCTGTTCCGTCTCTTTGAAACATCTGCTCAACTAGGCATAGTCCCTTTGTTTGTCAAAATGTAACATATATCATATACACAGAAAGGGAAAGGGGCGTCACGGTGGCACAGTGGTTAGTGCTGCTGCCTCACAGCGCCAGGGACCCACAACTCACAAGACACAACACATAGATCCAATGTAATCCTTTACACTTCCCTGTATTGTTTGGAAATTTAGGATTTGAGCAAAGAAAGGGTCTCAGCTTGGGTCAGTGTCAGTGCGGAGTCTGCATGTTCTCCCCGTGTCTGTGTGGGTTTTCTCCGGGTGCTCTGGTTTCCTCCCGCCTGGCTAGGTGCATTGGCCATGCTAAATTCTCCCTCAGTGTACCCGAACAGGCGCCGGAGTGTGGCGACTAGGGGATTTTCACAGTGACTTCATTGCAGTGTTAATGTAAGCCTACTTGTGACACCAATAAATAAATTTAAAAACTTTAAACTTAAAAAAAATTGATAAATAGTTACCTGTTTTGTCTTATCGTCATCTTTCCTATCATGTTCATTTATATTCTTTGCTTCGTTCTATATTATCCAGCCATGGAGTCGAGGCATTTTTCTTTCATTATCTTTGCACACTGGAGTTGAGAACTCTGAATAAAGGTGTTCCTAAAGGTTTTATCACGTGACCTCTCAGTGCAACCACACCCATTCCTCCTTCCTAGTGAAATGGCTTTTGTTATCCATCTCCGAGTATTTTTATAATTAATGAACAGGAATCTTTTTAAAAATAAGCATGATTTTTCCACACAACAATGTCCAGGAAATTGTCTTCAATCCTTGGAGACTCCAGCAATCCTGGAGGGTTGACAACCCTGTTTTACACTCCACCCTTTTTGATAGTTGGTGTGTGTTTTGTGTTCTATTTTGTTTATGACATTTATTTTATTACTTATTTATTGGTGTCACAAGTAGGTTTATATTAACACTGCAATGAAGTTACTGTGAAAATCCCCTAGTCGCCACACTCTGGCGCCTGTTCGGGTACACTGAGGGAGAATTTAGCACGGCCAATACACCTAACCAGCACGTCTTTCGGACTGTGGGAGGAAACCGGAGCACCCGGGGGAAACCCACAGGGAGAACGTGTAGACTCCACACAGACAGTGACCCAAGCCGGGAATCGAATCTGAGTCCCTAGCGCTGTGAGGCAGCAGTGCTAACCACTGTGCCATTGTGCCGCCTATTAAGTAAAGAAAAATGTTTAAGCGGATATGAAAGAGAACAGCCCACACAAGCATCTGAAAGACAGCATATCTGATAGTGTAGTGTTTCCTCTGTACAACTCACAAGATACAACACACAGGCCCAATGTTACTCTTTACACTTCCTTTTATTGTAAGAAGTCTCACAACACCAGGTTAAAGTCCAACAGGTTTATTTGGAATCATGAGCTTTCGGAGCGCTGCTCCTTCCTCGGGTGAGTCACTCAAGTACTCATCCAAAAACTTATCAAAGTACTCATCCAGATATTTTTTAAAGGATGTGAGGCATCCCACCTCTACCACCCTCCCAGGCAGCGCATTCCAGACCGTCACCACCCTCTGGGTACAAATGTTTTTCCTCACATCCCCCCCCAAATCTCCTGCATCTCACCTTGAAACTATGTCCGCTCGTGACTGACCCTTCAACTAAAAGGAACAGTTGCTTCTTTCCACTCTGTCCATAATCTTGTACACCTCGATCAGGTCGCCCTCAGTTTTCTCTGCTCCAACAAAAACAAACCAAGCCTATGCAACTTCTCTTCATAACTTAAATGTTCCATCCCAGGCAGTGTCCTGGTGAATCTCCTCTGCACCCCTTCCAGTGCAATCACATCCTTCCGACAATGAGGCAACCAGAACTGCGCACCCTGCTCCAGCTGTGGCCTCACAAAGTTCTATGCAACTCCAACTTGACTTCCTTGCTTTTGTAATCTATGCCTCGATTGATAAAGACAGGTGTCTCATATGCCTTTTTTACCATCCTACTAACATGTCCTTCCACTTTCAGAGATCTGTGGACAAAGTTTATTTATTAGTCACAAGTAAGGCTTACATTAACACTGCAATGAAGTTGCTGTGAAAATCCCCTAGTCGCCACACTCCACCACCTGTTCGGATCAATGCACCTAACCAGCATGCCTTTCAGACTGTGGGAGGAAACTGGAGCACCCAGAGAAAACCCACGCAGACACGGGCAGAACGTGCAAACTCCGCACTGACAGTGACCCAAGCCAGGAATTGAACCCAGGTCCCTGGTGCTGTGAGGCAGCAGTGCTAACCACTGTGCCACCGTGCCACCCTGTCAAACTAATACATGTGCATTGGTGAAGTTATACTTCATAATCGTATCACACACACACCGAATGTGACTTGTTTCTGTCCGTGCCAGGAAACAAGGGGATGAGGAATGTGATCATTCATTTTTTAAACCTTTAGACTGTGCTTTGTGTTTCACTCTTTCTCGTGCACTTAAATGTCACTTAACTGAAAACCGATGATTTTTAACACGTGTTACTCTGTTATAATAAGGAGGCAGCTGTAACCATACCTTACTGTCTGTGTCTGTCTGTGTCTGTCTGTCTGTCTCCTATACAGGTGGTTTGATGCGTTGTTGATTATTTCAGTCAGTGCGAGTCAAGTGAGTCACGCCAACGAGGAGGACGAGATCTCCAACGTCTGTCCCAGTATCCTTCCAATATTAATTTAGCCGCACTGGTTAAAAAGAACACCAGTGTCTGTTAGAATAATGAAGTGTGCTTTTTTAAATAAAACCCCTGATATATTTCTGAGCCGTTACGAAGTCCTTGTGGACATAAAAGATTGGCAGATAGGCAAAGACCATCTGGGCACCTCTGCCCATATTATGAAGCACAGTAAGAAGTCTCACAACACCAGGTTAAAGTCCAACAAGTTTATTTGCTGTCATGACTTTTGGAGCACTGCTCCTTCATCAGGTGAGGATAAAGGAGCAGCGCTCTGAAAGCTCGTGCTCAGTCTAAGTCTTATATGAAGTCTAAGAGTGGGCTAGAATGACCCTGGCAGATAACTGAGGGGTGAAGCTTTGGCCACCCTCATCACAGTGTGAAATTCTGCAGTTTGTGTTGGCCGGTGGGCTTTCCTCCAAGGTGATGCCTGGGTTATACAGGGAAGCATCGGCGGCACTAGAACATACTTTGAAGAATCTCTCTTTATTCAGACTCCGTGAACATGGACTATTTTCCATATGGTCTCAAGTCAATCCCATTGACTGAGGATGGGAGGGGAAAGAGCTGTCTGTATCAATTTTTAAAATTTTTGTTCAAGGAATGTGAGCGTCGCTGGCTGGGCCAGCATTTATTGCCCATCCCTGAGGGCATTTAAGAGTCATTGCTGTGGCTCTGGAGTCACATGTAGGCCAGACCAGGTAAGGACGACAGATTTCCTTCCCTAAAAAACATTAGTGAACCAGATGGGTTTTTACGACAATTGACAATGGTTTCGTGGTTGTCATTAGACTTTTAATTCTAGATTTTTTAAAGATTGAATTCAAATTTCAGCATAGGTGGTGATGGGATTTGAATCTGGGTCCCCAGAGGGTTAACCTGGGTCTCTGGATTGCTACTTGTCTAGTGACAATACCACAACACCACTGCCTCCCCTGCAGCTTGAGTGGGATGTACTGCCATCTGTAGGTGGGAGGAGAGCCAGAACATCACTTACACTGTATGGAAATCACTGTGGAAAGATCCATAGAACTTTATTCCAAGCTGACTTAAAGAACCCAGTTCATCATCAGACAACAACAACTTGCATTTATAAATAAATTGATATAATAACATGTCCCAAAGCGGCACTCCATAGCAGCATTGCAAACAAAGTTTGACACAATATTAGGACAGATGATCAAAAGCTTGATCCAAGAGGTAGATTTTAAGGAATGTCTTAAAGGAGGAAAGGGAGGTAGAGAGACAGAGTGATTAAAGGAGGGAATTCAGGAGCTTTAGGCCTCTGCAGTTGAATTTACACTTGGTTTCTGATCAGGCTTGCTTTGTGGTTAAACCCTTGCAGGTTTGATAGAAGGTGGAAAGTAAGGTTCCTCACTTGGCCAACGTGAGACTTCTTCATAAATAAACACAACCAGTGGCCAGAGCTCCACCCCAAACAATCATCAGTAACTGCATCCAAACACAGAATGTATCAGAATCCCGGGCACTGAGTGGTTTACGGCCACGCCGGCAGTGGAATCAACAGCCCGCTTAGTGAAGCCCTGCATCAGGAAATCCTGTCTGGGTTAGGTGGGAAGAATGCAGATACCTGTTTACTGGGATATACCACTTTAACCAGCAGGTGGAGCTATTGGAGTGCATCATGAATATGATGCCTGCCCTTGTTCAAATGCTACTGCTGTAGAACGACTGATACCCTGACTGAGAGCAGCTACCCTGCAATATTCTGGGGAGGCGATGGCCTAGTGGTATTATCACCCGACTATTAATCCAGAAACTCAGCTAATGTTCTGGGGACCTGGGTTTGAATCCCGCCACAGCAGATGGTGGAGTTTGAACTCAATAAAAAGTAACTGGAACTTAGAATCTACTGGGCGGCACAGTGGTTAGCACTGCTGCCTCACAGCGCCAGGGACCCGGGTTCGATTCCCAGCTTGGATCACTGTCTGTGTGGAGTTTGCACATTCTCCCCGTGTCCATGTGGGTTTCTTCCGGGTGCTCCGGTTTCTTCCGGGTGCTCCAGTTTCCTCCCACAGTCCAAAGATGTGCTGGTTAGGTGGATTGGCCATGCTAAATTGACCCTTGGTGTCAGGGGGATTAGCAAGGTAAATACGTGGGGCTACAGGGATAGGGATGGGATTGTGGTCGGTGCAGACTCAATGGGCCAAATTGCCGCCCTCGGCACTGTAGGGATTCTATGAATCTATACTGATGACCATGAAACCATTGTCGATTGTCGGAAAAACCCATCTGGTTCACTAATGACCTTTAGGGAAGGAAATCTGCCGTCCTTACCTGGTCTGGCCTACATGTGACTCCAGAGCCACAGCAATGTGGTTGATTCTGAATGCCCTCGGACAAATAGGGGTGGGCAATAAATGCTGGCCAGCCAGCGATGCCCATGTCCCACAAATGAATTAAAATTAAAAAATTGCTGGTCTGGCCTGGCCTACTACTCATTAAAATCACAGGAGCCATCTAGGACCTTGGATCCAACAGCTTTGATAAGTTTGAAGACCATCTTGCAGTTGTGAAGCTGTCTTTTCAATTCCTGTGTTGACTTGGTATCGATGGGCTACTGTGTTTCCCTACATTACAGCAAGTGACTGCACTCACTTCGTTGGCTGTATTTTGGAATGTCCTGAGGTTGTAACAGATGCTAAAAATATAAATTGTTTCCTTCATTTCCCTTCAGCACACTGCATATCTATCTTAAAGAGATTAACGCATCTGCTCATTATTATACAATGCTTAGCAGATCAGCATACGGTTATTGCAGGATAGGGGAATCATACCTTGAGATAAGGATATAGGGTAACCTGCAGATAAGGCAGGTTTGTCAAATCTATTCCTTCACCATTTTCTTGCAGACATTATAGAGCTGGATTTGGCCAAGAACTTGCTTAATTCCTGGGATAAAGTAGCACAAATTACTCGGCAATTAAGAAAACTCGAACATCTTGATCTGAGGTATGGAATCTGTGTAGGGTACTGAGGGGCTGGTAATGCTTTCAGAATCTGTTGGTATCGCACCCATTTTATTTCTGGTGAAGAGGGAGAGTAGAATCAAAACAAATTTAAAGTTTTAAAGTTTCAGTTTATTCATTTATTAGTCACAAGTAAGCTTACATTAACACTGCAATGAAGTTAGTGTGAAAATCCCCTAGTCGCCACACTCCGGCGCCTGTTCGGGTACACTGAGGGAGAATTTAGCATGGCCAATGCATCTAACCAGCACGTCTTTCGGACTGTGGGAGGAAACTGGAGCACCCGGAGGAAACCCACGTAGACACGGGGAGAACGTGCAGATTCCGCACACACAGTGACCCAAGCTGGGAATCGAACCCGGATCCGTGGCGCTGTGAGGCAGCAGTGCTAACGCACTGTGCCACCGTGACGCTCCCAAAGCAATGGGTGCAAGGAAATAATTAATTACTTGATTTGAAGTGAAATTTAGTTTACTTGTATGATTGACCATGAAGGAAGAAAGATGTGCGGGTTAGGTGGATTGGCCGTGCTAAATTGCTCTCAGTGTCAGGGGAATTAGCAGAGTAAATGCAAGGGGTTATGGGGATAGGGTCTGGGTGGGATTGTGGTCACAGACTCGGTGGCCTAATGGCCGCCTTCTGCACTGTGTGATCCTATGATAACCTTAAAATTAGAGTTAGACTAACTAGTGTTGATGTCAAGAAACACTTTCTCAGACAAAGGATGCTGTCTCTCCCAAACAGCTCCCGGGGCTGAGGGCAATTGAAAATCTCAATACCGAGATAGATGGGCTTTTGTAAGCCCAGGGTTATGGAGCCCAGGAAGGTGAATAAGATACACACCGGCGATAATCTAATTAAATGGTGGAATAGGCTCGAGGGGCTGAATTGCCTTCTGCTATTTCTGTTTTTAATTCAGTGCACTTTATGAAATGCTGCACAAACATTTGTCAGTCATCAGTGTAAGATAGCTGAACCTTTTCAGGGTGATTAATATGTTCAGTGGTGCTTCTACCCAGCCGGAAGATGGACATTCTCTTCCCCAACCTAACAGCAATATGGAGTCATAACTTTTATTTGATCAAAGTACCTTTTTTTGTTTTTGAAGCTAATACATTGTAATGTGCACATTGAAATATATTTTATGAAACAATTTTTTGATTGAAGCTCCAAATATATTTTTTATTTAACGAGGCATATATCCCATGAAGCATCAGCTGAGTATATTTGGTCATCGGAAGACTGCGGGATTGATTCCCGCTCCCAGAGACCTGAGTTTATAATCCAGGCTGACACTCCCTGTGCAGTACAGAGGGAGTGCGACAGTGTCAGAGGTGTTTCGGATGAAAATTTAAACCGAGATCCCCGTCAGCCCTCTCAGGTGGACATAAAAGGTCCCACAGCCACTATTCAAAGAAGCGCAACCCCAATGTACTGGTTACCATCCCACAACCAACAGCATGGAAGCAAATGATCTTAAGCCCCCAGGGCACTTGGTTCATTTATTCACGTTCAAAATAAAGTCATATCGATGCCATTCAGAGTTCTGCTGATTGATGTGACGCTGGTGCTGTTACACTACGGCTGCAGTCTCCGCCTGCTGTCAGATTCCTAACTGATTTTGAATTAGCTAATGCACCACATATATCGTTACAAAACTTTTCTCCCCAGACTAAAAGTCTTTTGGCAAAGGGGAGAGTACCTCTGTTTCTCTGGGTAACATCGGCAACACTGTGACCGGGAGCAGTACATACCTTTGCGGTCTGAGAGCTGTGACAGATTAACTGATACTATAGTTGATTCAGTCTGCCCTGCGCCTTTTAAAAACTATCCTCAGTCCTTGGCTATTTCTTTGTACTTGGTGGTTGACTTTGAATGTTGGGGTCCTTGCCTTTGGTCTACTCTTCTTTCAAGCCTTGTGTGATCACTACCAGCCTCTCACCAACCCCCTCACCAACCCCCTCTGAGAATTATACAGCTCAGAAGTACCTACAACTTCTTGTTGTTTATTGTTAATTACCTGTTGGGTGCATTCATTCGTTTGAAGAGACGAGAGGACAGCGCTGGTACGAGTTTTTTTTCTTTTATTGAAAAGAACTTAAAGAATTAACATGACAGAAGCAAAAAAAAAAGAACTTGGAGACTGG
Organism: Mustelus asterias; assembly: GCF_964213995.1. NCBI lineage: Eukaryota > Metazoa > Chordata > Chondrichthyes > Carcharhiniformes > Triakidae > Mustelus > Mustelus asterias. The sequence continues at coordinate 139,594,853 of NC_135805.1, forward strand.
CTTCTCATCCAGGCTCTCTACAAAAAAACATGTACTGAAATTAGTGGAATCTAAGAACTGAACTGAACACACACTCTAAAATCAAAATATATTTCAATCCTTATCTGGTTATTAGAAGTGTTTTTCGCATGCTGTCTCCGTCGAGAAGAACAATCTTTGCAGCTGCCGTTATGCTGTTGTTTGCCTGCATTGTGTACCCTTTAGGAATGCAGTCAATTTTTAGCTAACTCATCATGCCTTCTGATTCTACATGAAGTCAAGTGAGCTACAATTGTTCAGTTTGGCAGAGTTAGGTAACCCCTACAGTCTCGCATTTAAATGTAATTGTACATAAGCAGAAATATCTTAAAATGAAGTCTTTGCACAGACTGAACCAAGTAGGACTACGCATACACAGGATCTCTCAATACCTATCAGTAAAGATTGAGGTCATTTAAATTATGAAGGGATTTGATAGGGTAGACATAGAAAAGATGTTTCCACTTTTGGACACGACCAAAACCCAGAAACATAAGCCAGTTGCTACCGCCAGAAGCAGTTGAGGTTAATTAAATAGATGCATTTATGGGAAAGCTAGATAAACACACAAGGGAGAAAGGTTTAGAAAAATATATTTCAGATTTAGAAGGAGTATAGGCGGAACAGTGGCACAGTGGTTAGCACTGCTGCCTCTCAGGGACGCGGGTTCGATTCCGGGCTTGGGTCACTACCTGTGTGGAGTTTGTACATTCTCCCCGAGTCCATGTGGGTTGCCTCCGGGTGCTCCGGTTTCCTCCCACAGTCCAAAGATGTGCGGGTTAGGTGGATTGGCTGTGCTCAATTGACCCTTAGTGTCAGGGGGACTAGCTGGGTAAATGTATGGGGTTATAGGGATAGGGCCTGGGTGGGATTGTGGTCGGTGCAGACTCGATGGGCCAAATGACCTCGTTCTGCACTGTAGGATTCTGTGATAAGATGAGAGGTGGAGAGAGGATTGTGGGGAAGCCAGTTTTGACCAGTTGAGCTGTATGCCCTATGTCAGTGTGCTATCCGTCCTATATCAGATGCTGCCTAGAACAAGATAGCAACGCAGATTAAGATCACTCAACTCCTCAGAGGTGCAATTTCTTTGAAGGGCAATGTCTGATCTCCCACCACCTCCAGGATATGACCATTTTTGTTGATGGAATTGGACTGCAATCAGAGAATGGGGAAATACTTAATGAAGGATGCTAATCTCACATGCAGTGCAACCTCACCTCGGGTTAGTAGAAAGTACCATCAAAGTTATAATTAGGATATTTACTTTAATTATGCCTTGAGTATTCAAACATCCTATCAATTTGCAAGTCATATATCTGAAATACTTCCTGCACGTTTGCAGGTGTAAAGAATAGATCTTTCAATGAGAAGATGAATTAGTTTGTAAAGACTGACATTTCTGTGCAACCTGACAAGTGCATCCTGGGTTTGATGAATGTTTTTGCTAGCTAAGTGATCTTATTCTCACTTGAGCTGTTAGGATTCCTAAAAGAGTCTCCATGGCAACTGGTTTTCTTACCTCCTCACATGTCACTTCCTTTCTCTCTCTTTTACCAGTCAAAACAAGTTGGAGATCATTTCCAGTCCAGTATCTCTGTCTGATGCATTTGCCAACCTGAAGGCATTAGCCATTCAACACAATGGACTGACATGGGCCCAGGTAACGCAGGCGTTGTCTTTGCTTGTACAGGATGGTGTGAAGCAACACAGAGTTGACTCTGATCTCTTTACAGATCTTGGAATGCGCCCCAATGTGGCCAGAGCTCGAAAGGGCCCACCTGTCATCTAATGCCATTTCTGTGCTAGAAAGGTAAAGCTCATTTTTGACCCTCTTTCACCAAGCACCAAGATCCGTGCCTTGAAAAGCCTCACAGTGATAGCATTGGGCCAGGGACAAGTAATCCAACACCTAAGTAGAATTGTCAGGGAACTAATCAAAGCGCAAATGTTCTATGTTCAAGTAATTAAAGTTTATTTATTAGTGTCACAAGTAGGCTTACATTAACACTGCAATGAAGTTGCTGTGAAAATACCCTAGTCGCCGCACTCTGGCGCCTGTTCAGGTACACTGAGGGAGAATTTAGCACGGCCAATGCACCTAACCAGCACGTCTTTCGGACTGTGAGAGGAAACCGGAGCACCCGGAGGAAACCCACGCAGGCACAGGGCGAACGTGCAGACTCCGCACAGACAGTGACCTAAGCTGGGAATCAAACCTGGATCCCTAGCGCTGTGAGGCAGCAGTGCTAGCCACTGTGCCACCGTGCTATAATTGGACTAAATAGGGGCATGCAACTCCGATCAAGCCTGTAACTTTAGGCTTGGCTTGTGAATTGATACTAGATTTTGGCGCTCAATTTTTTTCAGTGTATTGATCACTATGTAAATAAATCTTAACGTTTTGTTTACTGAACCTTTGGACATTCGTCAAATTTGATATTTAACTCCACAATAGAAAAATGTTATAAATTAGTGTTAATTCTACACACAACTGATACTTGTATAATTTTTTTACTGTGTATTTTACCTCTTCCCATGTATTGTTTAACCAACCTGCATCTTGTTTCTAGGCCTGTCGGTGTTCTACAGTCCTTGACGTTACTGGATCTCAGCTCCAACCCGCTGGCTGATGAGAATCAACTGGTGCACATTGCTTATTTGCCAAGGTTAGCTGGTATCCTCATTTTGTGTTGAAGCTCACAGTTCAAGTAGCAATTGCAACCCAACTTGCCCATTACTCGCAGTGCAAAGGGCCCATCTTCAGACCTTTTTCTTGCCAGCAATGCATAAAAGCGTTTTTTAATTAAATTAACTTAATTTGGTATAAATCCAAAGCACTGTGTATTTTGTGATGACCATCTATTGTATCTCATCCTGTCGATCAGCTTTACATTGGCACTCTCAAAAGCTCTCAGATTTTGCCACGTGTAAGTTAACTGCTGGATGACGTGGTGGCACAGTGGTTGGCACTGCTGCCTCACAGTGCCAGGGACCTGAGTTCAATTCTGGCCTCGGGTCACTGTCTGTGTGGAGTTTGCACATTCTATCCGTGTCTGCGTGGGTTTCCTCCGGGTGCTCCGGTTTCCTCCCACAGTGCAAAGATGTATGGGTTAAGTTAATTGACCATGCTAAATTGACCCTAGTGTCAGGGGGATTAGGGTGGGAATAGGGCCCGAGTGGGATTGTGGTTGGTACAGACATGATGGGCCGAATGGCCTCCTTCTGTACTGTAGGGATTCTATGTGGTATCTACATTACAGCAGTGACTACAATTTAAGAGTACTTTAAAATACTTTCAAATGTCTTAAGGTCATAAAAGGTGCTAGAGAAATGCAAGTTCTTTTGTCCTGCTCGTTATTGCATTTTCTATTCTTCATTCCCTAATAGACCTCTTGTGACAAGGCACCTCTGTCCTAATAACTATCTACATTAGAAAACATTCAAACCTCTTGCTGTTGCTTTGAGTTGTTCTCAGTGCTGCCTCCTGCACCTGAGAACCTGGGGGAAGCTCACCTGAGAACCAGTGCCCCATTCCCGTGGCTGTCCTCCGGGGAAAGTGGCAACAAGGCTTCCATTTCATTCATTTACAGGGGAGAGGATGCTTATCTGTAATACCAGCACCATAAAACCCGTCCTCTTTATAAGACCATAAAATATTGGAGCAAAATTAGGCCATTCGGCCCATCGTCTGCTCTGCCATTCAATCATGGCTGATAAGTTTCTCAACCCCATTCTCCCGCCTTTTTCCTGTAACCTTTGATCCCCTTACCAATCAAGAACCTATCTATCTCTGTCTTAAATATACCCAATGACCTGGCCTCCACAGCCTTATGTGGCAATGAATTTACAGATTCACCACCCTCTGGCTGAAGAAATTCCTCCTCATCTCGGGTCTAAAGGGTCGTCCCTTTACTCTGAGGCTGTGCCCTCGGATCCGAGTCTCTCCGACTAATGGAAACACCTTCCCCATGTCCACTCTATCCAGGCCTTTCAGTATTCTGTAAGTTTCAATAAGATCCCCCCTCATCCTTCTAAACTCCATCGAGGACAGACCCAGAGTCCTCAAACACTCCTCATACGTCAAGCCTTTCATTCATAAACCTCCTCTGGACCCTCTCCAGGGCCAGCACATTCTTCCTTAGATATGGGGCCCAAAACTGCTCACAATACTCCAAATGGGGTCTTAATGAACTCACTAGCTGTGTATTTATGCTGTAACTTAATGTGCCAATCTCGATCTTTTTTGTCATTTCAGGTTGGAGCAGCTTATATTGTCAAACACTGGGTTAACCTCATTGCATTTTGATGATATTCAACCAGGTACGTGAATTTAATGAAAGAAATCAGTGTATGTTTTTGGGTATTTTAGCCCCTCCCTTCCTCCAGTGGCCATGACAACTCTTGCCAACAGCCTCGTGGAACCTTTCTGCTGTACCTTTCCGAGGCTGGACATCTTAGTCTCGTCCGACCTTGGCACTGTTCAACATTCGCCCGTGCCACACAGGGTAATGATTTAGAGCTGGTCAGTTATTGCCCTGTACGGGAGGTTAGCACACTGCACTATGTTTACTTAACTGAGCCATTGGGAGGCTTCTGGTTAATTTGTGCAACGGGTTACTGTCTTCCCTCAAAGACCTTCCACTGTGTCTTGCCTTCCCCCATCTGGTGACTTTGTCTTTGTAGATTTGCCAGTCATGCCATTTGGACTTGTAGATCCGTGTCATGTTATTGCACTGAAAGCTTGCTCACAAGTTCATAACAGATACAGGAGCAGAATTAGGCCATTCGGCCCATTGAGTTTGCCTCGCCATTCGATCATGGCTGATATGCTCCTCATCCCCACTTTCCTGCCTTCTCCCCATAACCCTTCAACCCATTACCAATTAAAAATCTGTCTAACTCCTCCTTAAATTTACTCTGTCCCAGCATCCACCGCGCTTTGGGGTAGCGAATTCCACAGATTCACAACCCTTTGGAAGAAGTAGTTTCTCCTCAACTCTGTTTTAAATTTGTTACCCCTTATCCTAAGACTGTGACCTCTCATCCCAGAATGCCCCACAAGAGGAAGCATCTGTTTCACGTCTATTTTATCTTTTATCATCTTGTACACCTCAATTTGATCTCCCCTCAATCTCCCCTTGATCTCCCTCAATCATCTTGTACACCTCAATTTGATCTCCCCTCATTCTTCTAAATTCCAGAGAGTGTGGGCCTAAACTGTTCAATCACTCTTCACACGACAAACCCCTCATCTCTGGAATCAATCCAGTGAACTTGTTATAACTCACTGGCTGGTGTGTTCGAGATTACGTGGTTCACACTGTGGAAGATGGTGCCAAAATTGCCGGGATTTGCTAACCTGCAGAGAATTGTAGGGTATTGTGTTTCTGTTCTCCCTAAATCTAAACCTTCAATCTGATTGTTTTAAAATGGGATCTTGTGGTTGTTGTTCTCAAATTGACCCTATAGTTATTGCTTTTTCATATCTTAGAATTCTCCCCTTGTGAAGCCGCAGAAGGAATCATCGATTAGCAATCTGATAGGTTGCAATTTAGGAACATTGAAGTAGGCCATTCAGCCCATTGAGCCTGCTCCGCCATTCTGTACGATCATGGCCGATCATCGCTTCATTGCCTTTTTCCCCACACTAACCCCTTTATGTCACTGGTATTTCAACACCTATCTATCGCCACTTTATAAACAGCATATATGAAGGGGCGGCACGGTGGCACAGTGGTTAGCACTGCTGCCTCACAGCGCCAGGGACCCGGGTTCAATTCCCGGCTTGGGTCACTGTCTGTGTGGAGTTTGCATGTTCTCCCTGTGTCTGCGTGGGTTTCCTCCGGGTGCTCCGGTTTCCTCCCACAGTCTGAAAAATGTGCTGGTTAGGGTGCATTGGCCGTGCTAAATTCTCCCTCAGTGTACCCGAACAGGCGCCAAAGTGTGGCGACTAGGGGATTTTCACAGTAACTTCATTGCAGTGTTAATGTAAGCCTACTTATGACACTGATAAATAAACTTCAAAACAATGCAGTCAATGCAGTGTCCAGTGGGCATAAAAGGTCACAATTGCGAGAGCAGACACTGTGTTACTCTCTTTCCAGGGATACCCAGCAGCGAATGCAGCCACAGAAGAAGGATAGAACCATAGAATCCCTACAGTGCGGAAGGAGGCCATTTGTCCCATCGAGCCTGCCCCACAATCCCACCCAGGTCTACTGTAAGCCTACTTGTGACTAATACATAAATAAACATACTCAGTGACTGAGCTTCCACAGCCCTCTGGGATAGGGAATCCCAAAGGTTCACAACCCTCTGTGTAAGTATACTAATTTCCTTCAACTCCACATTCTCCCTAGTCCTTATGAAGAAATTTCTCCGCATCTCGGTCGTAAGTGGCTTCTCCCTTATTTTGAAATTGTGCCCCCTGGTTCTAGACTCCCCAGCCAGGGGAAACATCTTACCTGCATCTACCCTGTCTATCCCTTTAATTACTTTGCAGGTTTCAATGAGATCTCCTCTCACCCTTTGAAACTCTAGCAAATCCAGGGCCCAATCTCTCTTCATAAGACAGTCCCATCACCCCAGAACAAGTCTTTGCTGCACTCTCTATGGCAATAATATCCTTCCTAAGGTAAGGGGGCCAAAACTGCACGCTGTATTCCGGGTGTGGTCTAACCAAGGTTCTGTCGAAAGACTTTGCTATTCTTGTACTCAAATCCTCTTGCAAGGCCAACAGGATGCTCCTTGACTGCTCTTTCCATGGCTGTAGCTATCTTTATACCAGGTTATGGGTTAGTTAACCCTATAAGGTAGGAGGGTTTTATAGACACCCAGAACCTTGCAATGGCAGGGTGTATGTGTTCTAAAAAGAATTGTGTAAAGATTAGGCTCCAGTGCCATCCATCAGTGTCTTGTTATCTGAAGTGGAACACCCGTCCCCAATGATTCCTTTGCCCTGCTCCCTGTTTTTACCCTGTGCCCTGGAGTGTGTCCGGAAATGGTTTAATCTTTGACACAGCGATGGCAGGAATTTCAAATCTATGGTGAGAATCCACTCCCAAAGGCCACAGTGACACTCAATCCCAAGAACACCACCTGGGAATATTCATCCTTGGACAAGTGAGCACAGAATCCCAAAATGCTGATTGTCCCAGGATTATTCGATATGACTTGCTGGTCAGTGCTTTGTAGTTACATTGAGAATGCAGTTGGACGTATGTTTGCCAGAATTTAGTTGCAGCTATTTTGTGTGAAATATATCCTTTCCTGAGGGTTTCTGTATGTTTTTGTTCTCTTTCAGATGGTAAAACAGCAATGTTTCCAAAATTGAAATTCCTAGCAATCGACAAGAACCGAATCTCCGAGGTAAATCCATATCTAAGAATCTCATTCCATGAAACAATGTAACAGGAATGGAAGGAAATGTTCTCATATTCACACTAACACTTACTATGGTTCCTCGTTTCTGCTCGGTTTTCTTTACAATACTTCAGTTCACCTGAAAGTGATTAAAAATGAATAAACTTTTGTGAGTGAGCGAGAGTGTGCGAGTGAGCGTGCGAGTGAGCGTGCGTGTGTGTGTGTGTGTGGAGGTCATGTCATTTCATCTGTGGGACAACCCAACTGTACTTACAAAGTCTTTCACGTTTGTCCCAGCCATGGCTCAGTGCGTAACAGCCTTGATCCTGAATCAGGCGAGGAGTGCTGCACTGCCAGAGGTCCTGTCTTTCCAAATTCTCTAATGTAGCTGGAAAAGATTCCGTAGCTGCTATTTTGAAGTGTTGGGGTTTCCCCCCCGTCTGCTGGCCATTTTCTATCCCGCGATAAGTGTCACTAGATGACTTGACCATTATTGCATGGCTGTTTGTGGGAGCTTACTCTGCACGATTTGACTGCTGAGCTTCCTGCATCAGGACAGTGATGAAGTAGCTCATTGGCTGTAAAGAGCTGAGAGATGTCCTGAGGTTGCAAATGAGGCTGTATCAGCACAAGTTCTACCCTTTATTCTTTTCCTGGTAGTCACCTAGTCGACTGCTCCAGCACAACATCTTAGCTCACCTCATACAGACAGTCAGGCCTCAACAATTGCTGCTTGTAGCCTACGTACTGATGTTGACTATCTGGAGTGCTCAGAGTTGAAGCTGGAAGATTGTGGGGCTTCAGCTGTGGAGCCAGTAATTGAGTTTTCAGAATGCTTCCGTAACCCTTCGACTCATCAATCGGAATCTGTTGCAGCTTGCTGCAGTCACTTGAAGTGATTTATTCCTTTGAGATCTTGCTTGCCGGCTTAATGATACCTCTCTTGAAGTACTTAATACCTGTCATTTCTATTTTTGCACTGCTACTGCCTCACAGAATCGATTGGAGGGGGAGGGGGGGGGGGGGTGGTGTCAGGTACTGTACCACTTTAATGGGGGTGCTGAGGGGGTGGACGGTGAATAGTGAATCAGACTCTAAAGTGATTCACTGAAGCCGGCCTCTCCCTTCTCTCCAGCACTTGGTTCAGTCTGGATTTGCCCACACAGATTGCACCAGGCTGCAATTGTACTGCTCAGTGGGACACTCTGGGCTAATCCCAGACCTGCCAGTCAAATCTTCCAGAAGGTTCTGCAGTAGACTGCAGCTATATTCCTGGTTGGATGGCTAGCTGCTTTTCAGTTCTATCAACTGGTGCTTTTAGCTGCCTGAAGATATATACAAGCTGTATGTATACAGCGCAGGTCATTGTTAACAGTGCTGTAAGGCCATTAATGAAATGCACTCAAAATGCTGTAAAACGAGGCAAAATCCTAATGATTTAATTGATAATTTAATAATTTAATTGTAAGGCAAGTTTTTTTACGCAGAGGGTGGTGAATGTCTGGAACGCACTGCTGGGGAGGTGGTGGGAGCAGGTACAATCGTGGCATTTAAGGGGTATCTGGACTAATACATGAATAGGATGGGAATGGAAGGATACGGACTCTTAAGTGCATACGGTTTTAGTTTAGGCAGGCATCATGATCAGCGCAGGCTTGGAGGGCCGAAGGGCCTGTTCCTGTGCTGTACTGTTCTTTGTTCTTTGATAGACTTTTAAGAAATTCTAATGAATTTGATTATGAAACCAAAAGAGAGGAACCAGCCTTGACAAAGGGTCAACTGGACTCGAAGCATCAGCTCTTTTCTCCCCTTACAGATGCTGCCAGACCTGCCGAGATTTTCCAGCGTTTTCCCTTTTGGTTTCAGATTCCAGCATCCACAGTAATTTGCTTTTATTTATGAAATTGATTATGTTTGTGTTTGCAATAGGCCGACAGCAACATCTACAACAATATCTTGCATTTATATAGCACCTCTAACACAGTAAAATATCCCAGTGGTGCACAGGTGTGTATTAAAACAATATTTGATACCAAGCCCAAGGGTGAAACTTTTAAAAGATGCAGTAGACTTAAAGGGAACAGACAAAGGCGGAGACGTTTAGGAAGTATCAGTCAGGTTGTATTGCTGGTACAGCTTGTTAAAAGAAACCATTTAAGAGATCTTACTTCACTTTTGATGTTTTTAAATATAAAGTTTAAGTTCATTTATTAGTGTCATAAGTAGGCTTACATTAACACTGAATGAAGTTACTGTGAAAATCCCCTAGTTGCCACACTCCGGCGCCTGTTCGGAGGGAGAATTTAGCACGGCCAGTGCACCTAACCAGCACGTCTTTCAGACTGTGAGAGGAAACCGGAGCACCCGGAGGAAACCCACACAGACACGGGGAGAAGGTGCATTGAATATCTTGATTCATAGTTTCTCTTCTCAAGTCCCACACTCTGAAGAGGGATGGAGAGTGGATTTTCTAAGGGGAAGGGGTGTCAGTGGTAATTCTTAAAAGGGTGAGAGGGATCAACACTCAAGGGGATGGAAACATTTGTGACATTACTCAACCTCCCCTTTGTACTGCTGCTTTTCTCTTATATAAGTTATAAACCATGCATCAAATCCCCTCCATTGACTCCGTCTACACTTCCCGCAGCCTCGGCAAAGCAGCCAGCATAATTAAGGACCTCCTGCATCCCAGACATTCTCTCTTCCACCTTTTTCCATCGGGAAAATGATACAAAGGTCTGAGGTCATGTACCAACCGACTCAAGAACAGTTTCTTCCCTGCTGCATCAGACTTTTGAATGGACCTACCTTATATTAAGTTGATCTTTCTTTACACCCGAGCTATGTCTGAAACACTACAATCTGCACCCTCTCCGTTCCTTCTCCCTTATTTACTCTATGAATGGTATGTTTTGCCTGAATAGCGCAAGAAACAATACTTTTCACTGGATCCCAATACATGTGACAATAATAAATCAAATCATAAAACTCTCATTCACACCAAACACATCCTGAATTTCACCAGTGTCTATTCCATTGCTCCTGTCCTTTTCTCCATCACATCTACTTTAATTTTTATCCTTTTCTGCCCAAGATCCTCTCACAGTGCCAGGGACCTGGGTTCGATTCCCGGCTTGGGTCACTGTCTGTATGGAGTCTGCACGTTCTCCCCGTGTCTGCGTGGGTTTCCTCCGGGTGCTCCGGTTTCCTCCCACGGTCCGAAAGACATGCTGGTTAGGTGAGTTGACCCGAACAGGCGCCGGAATGTGGCGACTAGGGGATTTTCACAGTAACTTCATTGCAGTGTTAATGTAAGCCTTACATGTGACACTAATAAATAAACAGACATTACATTTTTATTCTTACTGGTATAACAAGTAAAACATTTTCTGCTGCAATTGGAAGGCTGTGGTTTTCAGTGTGTTCTACCTTTATAGCTACAGAGAATCTTCAACAAATAAACACTGCATCCTTTAACCAACTGTGAGAACGGCAATGACAATTCCACTCATAACCGATCCCATTACAAATCCTGCTCAGGGAACGCTTGTTCCTATTTTTCCCAAGTGGCTGTAACATTCTGAAATGTCTTGCAGTGTTTTGCGAGAGGGAAATGTAATGATTTAAAACTCTCTCTCTCTCTCTTTTGTCTCTCAAGTTTTCGACCGTGAATGAGTTAAACAAGTTACGAAGCTTAGAGCAGTTGAAATTCAGTGACTACGCGATGGTGGAGCATGAGAAGAACGCAAAGACTGTGCGGCAGCTTATCATTGCCAAGCTGGAACATCTCAATGTATTAAACAGAACAGAGGTAAGTGTCTTCACAGACAATTCAATGGAACGCACAGCACAGAAACAGACCGTTTGGCCCAGCTCCACAAGAATCTCCTCCCACTCTCCTCCATCACACTTATCAACATTTCCTTCTATTCCTTTCTCTCTCATATGCTTATCTAGATGCTCTTCAGATGTGTCCATGCTATTCCATCTCAACCCCTCCGGGTTGGTGACAGGTTCCACATTTTCACCATTCTCTGGGTAATGAATCATACAGTGCAGATGACACCCTTTCGCCCATCGAGTCTGCACCAACACACTAGAAACACCTGAACTCCCACCTAATCCCATCTGTTAGCACTTGGACCATAGCCCTGAATGTTATGATTTGCCAAGTGCTCATCCACGTACTTTTTAAAGGATGTGAGGCAACCCGCCTCCACCACCCTCCCAGGCAGCGCATTCCAGACTGACACCATCCTCTGCGAAAAAGTTTTTCCTCAATCCCCTTAAACCTCCTGCCCCTCACCTTGGATCTATGTCCCCTCATGACTGACCGTTCAACTAAGGGGAACAGCTGCTCCTTATCCACTCTGTCCCTCATAATCTTGTACATCTCAATCAGATCGCCCCTCAGTCTTCTCTGCCCCAAATGAAACAACCCAAGCCTACCCAACCTTTCTTCATAACTTAAATATTCCATCCCAGGCAGCATCCTGGTGAATCTCCTCTGCACCCCCTCCAGTGCAATCACATCCTTCCATTAATGAGGCGACCAGAACTGCACACAGTACTCTAGCTGTGACTTCACCAAAGTTCTATACAACTCCAACATGACTTCCCAGTTTTTGTAATCTATGCCTCGATTGATAAAGGCAAGTGTCCCATATGTCTTTTTCACCATCCTTTTCTTCTGAAGTCCCCATTGTTTTATTGATGATTATGCCTTCATCCTACAGCAGGAAACATTTTCTCTACATCTACCTTTTCAATCCCCTTAATTTAAGAACCTCTGTCACATTATCTCTTTTCAAGAGAAGAGGTTCCAGTTTATGTCAATTCCTTTGGGATTTGCTAAGAAGAATAGTCCCAACAAGGCAGAAGGAGGGGATTGAATTTCATAATGAGCATTAACCTTTAGACCATGTAGGCTATATTTAATACAATCATTTGTGTGCAATTTTAGTTTTCATAGAATTCTTACATTGCAGGAGGCGGCCATTCGGCCCATCGCGTCTGCACCGACCACCATCCCACCCAGGCCCTTTCCCCGTAACCCCATGCATTTACTCTAGCTAATCCCCCTGACACAAAGGGGCAATTTATCACGGCCAATCCACCTAACCCTCACATTTTTGGACTGAGAGAGGAAACCGGAGCACCCGGAGGAAACCCACGCAGACACGGGGAGAACATGCAGACTCCACACAGACAGTGACCCAAGGCTGGGAATTGAACCCAGGTCCCTGGCGCTGTGAGGCAGCAGTGCGAGCCACCGTGCCACCCCAAAACTGAATTTTTGTTTTTGACCATTTTCTGTGGTCTGTAGTGGAAGGGAATTTGCATATTTGTAAGTACCGGGTGTGAGTGCAGTGTATTCATTACTTGTTGAAGCCTCACTTGATGTCAGGCTCCCTATTAAATGTGTCATTTGTCTAATAGAGTCATGATCTTGTATTGTTTGATTGTTGCACAGAGCCGAGCGTACATTTGATCCTCACACTCTATCCTGTGGGCCTGTAACAGGATAGATGTACACAAATCTTCAGAGGTGGCAGGGCAAGTTTAGAAGGTTGTTGAAACAGCTTTAGTGATCCTTTGCTTTATTAATAGATGGAGTGTGAATGCAAGAGAGTAATGCTAAATATTTATAAGTTTTGGGCTCCAACTGGAATATTCCATTCAATTTTGCTCCACTGCACTGTAGGAATGATGTCAAGGCATTGGAGAGGGTGCAGAATAGAATGATTAAAGTAAAAGTTTATTTATTAGTCACAAGTAAGGCTTATATTAACATGGCAATGAAGTTACTGTGAAATTCCGCTCGTCACCACACTCCGGCGCCTGTTCGGGTACACTGAGAGAGAATTTAGCATGGCCAGCGCACCTAACCAGCACAACTTTAGACTGTGGGAGGAAACCGGAGCACCCGGAGGAAACCCACGCAGACACGGAGAGAACGTGCAGACTCTGCACAGACAGTGACCCAAGGCAGGAATCGAACCCGGGTCCCTGGAGCTGTGAGGCAGCGGTGCTAACCACTGTGCCACCCCTGGTCACCCCTGGTACCTGGTGACCAGATTATACCAGTTGAGTTGAAACAATTGTGTGTTGCTATAACGTGAGGGTCCTTAACACGCTCTTTTCAATGCTCTTACATTTGTTTCTTCGATTTCTCTCCATTCTTCACTGGTTTTCCCAGTCTCTCCCAATCACTGCCGTCCTCTTTGGCTACTGGTAAAGTCAAGCAACTTCTCCACTGAAGATCCTGTTTTCTTGACATTTGTTAGACTGGAAAGCTGTCCCCTCCCACACTTCCAGCCTTACAGGAGATGGTGACTTGTTAAAAGCATGTACTGGGTTTCCTTTGAAGCCTCATAGGTGATATTCCTACTCCCTGTGTACTTTAGTCTCACTCAGAACAGAGCCAGCCTACTTTCTTTAGGAGTTTTGTGGGTACATGCACACAATATTTGTTAAAATGTTCAGACCAATAACGTTTCCTTTATTGTGACTTTCCAGTGTCCGTCTTGAGAGGGAGAGACTCCTCGGGATTAACCCCAGATGTGGGAGAAAAGTAAAGTTTTTTTTGGTGTCACAAATAGGCTTACATTAACACTGCAGTGAAGTTACTGTGAAAATCCCCTAGTCGCCACACTCTGGCGCCTGTTCGGGTACACCGAGAGAGAATTTAGCATGGCCAATGCACCTAACCGGCATGTCTTTCGGACAGTGGGAGGAAACCGGAGCACCCGGAGGAAACCCATGCAGACACGGGGAGAACATGCAAACTCTGCACAGACAGTGACCCAAGCCAGGAATTGAACCCGAGTCCTTGGTGCTGTGAGGCAACAGTGCTAACCACTGTTCCGCCGTGCCGCCCCAAAAGAGACGAGGCTGCTGCATGGTGGCACAGTGGTTAGCACACTGCCTCACAGCGCCAGGGTCCCGGGTTCGATTCCCGGCTTGGGTCACTGTCTGTGTGGAGTTTGCACATTCTCCCCGTGCCTGCGTGGGTTTCCTCCGGGTGCTTCGGTTTCTTCCCACATTCCAAAGATGTGCGGGTCAAGTGGATGGACCATGCAAAACTGTGGTCGGTGCAGATTCGATGGGCCGAATCGCCTCCTTCTGCACTGTAGAGATTCTATGATTCTATAAATGCAATTGACTACCAAAAAACCCCCTGCTCGTGAGCTGTTTCTTCAGATACTGTTAAGCCCTCACCCAGCTCGACACACTGCATCTTGGCGATCACTCACTTTCCCATTTCTATGCATTGAGCCATTATTAGATCTCTGATGACTGTCTGCTTTCTGCACTCACTGCTGGAATGGCTCCTTCAGATCACTGACCAGCAGAGCATTCAGTTACAAAATGAGACAACACATGTAAAAATAAAGTTGACGAAGCTTTCAGACCTCAAACCTTTACACATTCAAACTGGGCAAAGTGTACAGCCTCCCCAATGAACCAATCAAGGCACGTGGTCTAGTCGTTGCATGCTTTGCTGTCACTCCTTGTGTATTACGGGCCTCCGTTGTTTTGCTAACTTCTGAATGTTGGTGTAGATTTCAGTCGATGAAAGGAAGGGAGCGGAACTAGACTATCGCAAGAGGTTTGGGAAGGACTGGATGAAGGCTGGAGGACACCAGGATCCTGAGAAAAACAGGCCCAATAAGGAATTCTGTGCTGAGCATCCGAGATATCAAACACTCATTGACAGTGAGTAACTGGATAGATAACGTGTCTTGACCCTTTCTCTCCTTCCCAAATTATTTGACTAATTAGCTTCACTTTTGGTTAGTGACTAACTCTCCACGCCCCCCCCCGCCCCCCTTCAAGAGAAAGATGTTGAGGTTACAGGGATGCAGTGACTGGGGCCAATTGCAAATTCCAAGGCTGAAATTGAGTAAGGGATAATAAAAGATAATGGATTTGAGCTGCAAACCAGCCATGATCTAATTGAATGGTGGAACTGGTTAGAGGGGCTGAATGGCCTCTTCCACTTCCTGCCGTTCATTTGGTGCTTTGGGAAACGTGGTCTCTCGACACACGAATAGAAAGCACAGGGCCGCTCAGATATTCTTTCCTCAAGTTTTTATAACAGTTATTTAGACAGGGTTTATTTTTAATTACTACTGGGATTTAATGAGCCACAAGGATGAGTGAACGTTTTACATTAAGTAAATGTACCCTTTTACCCACGGGGCTGATTAATCATAGAGTTGTAATGGCTTGGAGCAGGTGTGAAGGAATGAGTCGGAGGATTACACGGCGGCACAGTGGTTAGCACTGCTGCCTCACAGCGCCAGGTCCCAGGTTCGATTCCTGGCTTGGGTCACTGTCTGTGCAGAGTCTGCACATTCTCCCCATGTCTGCGTGGGTTTCCTCCGGGCGCTCCGGTTTCCTCCCACAGTCTGAAAGACGTGCTGGTTAGGTACATTGGCCATGCTAAATTCTCCCTCAGTGTACCCGAACAGGTGCCGGAACGTGGCGACTAGGGGATTTCCACAGTAACTTCATTGCAGTGTTAATGTAAGCCTGCTTGTGACACTAATAAATAAACTTAAATACACTATCAAATTCCTCAACTTTGAATCATGTTGCAGAGCCCATTCAGTACAACACTCTTGCTGACTACTGCACTGAATGTCCTTTACAGCTTTCTAAATTCACTTCTGGGCCTTTTGTTACTATTCAAAACCCCATCCAAGAATCTTACTCCTGTTCAATATCGGCTGGCCAGTGACACAGCAAGATCCCAGAGTCCAGATTATTACCGTTTTGAGAAACAGTGGAACTTGTAAATTATGGACTCCTTGGGGATTCACATCAGCTGTTTTGTTTTAAACTGCGTGCGGCCTTTTTTTTTCAAATTGGTCATGGTATGTGCTGTTTGACAAAAACACTTCAGGCAAATGGAGAATTCACAACCCAGAGAAACCACTGCATCCTTGGGACGGACACAGTGAGAAGTCTCACCGCACCAGGTTAAAGTCCAACAGGTTTATTTAGCAACACGAGTTTTCGGAGTCACCTGATGAAGGAGCAGCGCTCCGAAAGCTCGTGACTCCAAATAAACCTGTTGGACTTTAACCTGGTGTTGTGAGACTTCTTACTGTGACCACCCCAATCCAACGCCGGCATCTCCACATCCTTGGGACATGCAAGCAGTTAATCCCAGATATTGAGCAGTTTCTCTGCTCACAGTTCTCCTAAAGCTGTTACAAAATCTGCTGTTGCCTCCTGTTGAGCTGTCTGCCCAGTATTTTACTTTGTAAAATGGCTCGCAGGGTTGTAATTGCCAACATATGTGATTTCAGAATACCTTTGGTGTATTTTCGTGTTCGAGATAATAGGATCCTCCAATTAGTGTCCTTTTATTTGATGTGTCCGTTTATAAAGGCTTCACTGTGGCTTCATGTCCAGATGGGTAATGGTTTATGCCTTTCAGTCATTCCCTTCTCGCTATCAGATTGTGTTTCAATTCCTCTCCAGGTGGAACTAAAACGTTAATGGTGACAGCTGATGGCTGTGGTGAAGCTTTCTCGTATCAATGTGCCTGAATTGTAGCCGGTATTATTTTGGGGCTAGTAGAGTGTTAGCTTTATTCTAAGGAAAGTTGGTCAAATATTTAATACTGACGTGCATTGATTTTTGTTTTTCCTGGTGCTTGAAGTTTACATTCTGTTCAGAGGATTGAAAATGTCCTGACACCAAGCAGTAGCACAACTTCACACATTGCCTGCCCTGCTGCGGGACCTTAGTTTAACATCTCGTCTCCCACCGGACTGCACTGGAATTTCATCCCAGATTAAATGTTCAGGGATCTTGAGTGGAACATGAACCCAATAATTTGTTACTCAGAAGTCAGAGTGCAACTCACTGAACCGTGACTTTATTAATGCACTCTCCCTCTCCAATTTCAAATCTAGATATTCTCTAATCTCTTACTGGGCGGCACGGTGGCACAGTGGTTAGCGCTGCTGCCTCACAGTGCCAGGGATCCGCGTTCAATTCCCAGCTTGGGTCACTGAGTGGAGTTTGCACATTCTTCCCGTGTCTGTGTGGGTTTCCTCCGGGTGCTCTGGTTTCTTCCCACAGTCCAAAGATGTGTGAGTTAGGTTGATTGGCCGTGCTAAATTGCCCCTTAGTGTCAGGATAAATAAATGGGGCTATGGGGATAGGGGCTGGGTGAGATTATGGTCGGTGCAGACTCGATGGGCCAAATAGCCTCCTGCACTGTAGGGTTTGTATGTTATATTAATTTGAATCCTCCCCACACTCCTCTATTAACCCTTTCTGCAAGGATATTGCTACCATTTCCTTTAGGTCAAGGTTGTCTCTTAGGAATTGCATTCCCTTTTTTGAATCCTCCAGTTCCGTTTCAGAAAATTCTGGGATGAGGCACATGGGGTACCGACACTTTAGGATCCACTCGAAGTCTCTCAACAACTTGATTTGGGAATATATTTTTGTACCTTCACCACTAGATCAAAACCCTAGATCTCCCTGACAACATAGTGGTTTGCACTGGTTCAAGAAGAAAGTTCAACCGCACTTTCTTTATTGCCAATCTAAAGCAGGACAATAACTGCCAGTAAAGTCCACATTCCAAGAACAAATAAAAAAAACGTATTGCGGTGGCCAAGACACATAAAATGCTACTCCATAAAATGAATGCTTGGTTAAGTCTAACTGGGTGAATCATAGAATCCCTCCAGTGCACAAGGAGACCATTCGGCCCACTGAGCCGTCACCAACAACAATCCCACCCTATCCCCATAACCCCACGTACTTACCCTGCTAATGCCCCTGACACTAAGGGGCAATTTAGCACGGCCAATCAACCTAACCCACACATCTTTGGACTGTGGGAGGAAACCAGAGCACTCGGAGGAAACCCACGCAGACACGGGGAGAATGTGCAATCTCCACATAGACAGTGTGCTCAATTTTCATCAAGAGAATAGTTATGGGAAATGGGCAAGGTTAGAAAGGGAGAATTTAAAAAAGTTCTCGGGTCTGATGGCATATCCCTGTTGAAAGATTCTGAAACATTGGTTACTTGGATTTAAAAGCTGATCACTGAAGGATTGCAGCATTTGAGCTGCATGAATACGGGTTTCTGTAATCTATTAAAATTAAAAAACACAGCAATGGCATTTTTATTTAAAATGAAAATTTCAATCCAATTTATCTTGAAGTACTCATTGTGTGAGGGAGTTCATGCACCGTCAGATCAGGTCAAAGGACAAATTTCATTCCATTTTTGTATTAACTACATACAGTGTTACTACAAGTGCCACCTTGTAGTAACGGGCGGCACGGTAGCGCAGTGGTTAGCACTGCTGCTTCACAGCTCCAGGGTCCTGGGTTCGATTCCCGGCTCAGGTCACTGTCTGTGTGGAGTTTGCATGTTCTCCTCGTGTCTGCGTGGGTTTCCTCCGGGTGCTCCGGTTTCCTCCCACAGTCCAAAGATGTGCGGGTTAGGTTGATTGGTCAGGTTAAAAATTGCCCCTTAGAATCCTAAAATGCGTAGGTTAGAGGGATTAGCGGGTAAATATGTGGGGGTAGGGCCTGGGTGGGATTGTGGTCGGTGCAGACTCGATGGGCCGAATGGCCTCCTTCTGCACTGTAGGGTTTCTATGATTTCTATGAATGGAGATGATTGGGTAATTGTCCTGTCAGTCACACCCGAATCCCAGTGACAGGGATTGATTTTATGCTTCAAATGTACATCATCAAACTATCCTCCACTTGCTGCGTTTTGCTGGAGAAATAATCAGGGCGGCACAGTGGTTAGCACTGCTGCCTCATGGTGCCAGAGACCCGGGTTCAATTCCGGCCTTGGGTCACTATCTGCGGAGTCTGCACCTTCTCCCCGTGTCTGCATGGGTTTCCTCCCACACTCCAAAGATGTGCGGGTTAGGTTGATTGGCCATGCTAAATGCCCCTTAGCATCGGAGGGACTAGCAGGGTAAATGCATGGGGTTACGGGGATAGGGTGGGATTGTTGTCGGTGCAGGCTCGATGGGCTGAATGGCCTCCTGCACTGTAGGGATTCTATGATTTGGGAGACTTGGCTGTAGTTTCGGTCATGAATTGTTTGCTGTCGTTTGTAGAGACTCTTTATAAATAGAGTCTGTTTGCTGAGTAAATAAACCTTGGTGTGAATCTTGCCATTTGTCCCACCAATATATTAATACTCTGTTCTGTACTTGTTCCACACCCATTGAACTGCCTAAATAATAAGGCAGACCTGACCAAATTCACTGGCTCAATCAAACTTGTGCTTTAAGATAAAGAACGCAAATGGTCATAAATAATGGCTAATAGTTACTGTTTACCATTGAAGTGAGCACAGCAAGTGTTCAACATTTTCTTTCATTTCCCCGGGCAGAGTATGGCGCGCCTGAAGTTTCCGAGATGGAACAGCAAAAGTTGTTTGCCCTAAAGGATCAGCTATTAGGTGAGAACACACTCGACAGAAGTGAGATTTAAACAGCTTCTCTGTTAGAAAGCAAATCTCTATTACTGACATTGGAAACTGGCTGAAGTGTGAGGTAATATTTTGGTGCAATGAATGAGATCTGATACCTTGAAAAATCGGGTGTAAATGGGGTAAAGAGCAGTGGGCTACAAATGCACAAATCAGTCATGACTCAGTTTAATAACACCATTGAAAAGACACGGGTTCATTTCTGGTGGAACAGAGTGGAAAAGCAAAGAAGTTGTGATGATCATGTTTGAACCTTGGTACAAGCACATTGGGAGCACTGTGCAGAGTCCGTATGTAGGGACACTGGAGAAGGAGCAAAAAAAGATGAATCATAGAGATTTACAGCATGGAAACAGGCCCTTTGGCCCAACTTGTCCATGCTACCCCTTTTCTTAAACCACTGAGCTAGTCCCAATTGCCCGCGTTTGGCCCATATCCCTCTATACCCATTTTACTCATGTAACTGTCTTAATACTTTTTAACAGACTAAATTTTACCCGCTTCTACTACTACCTCTGGCAGCTCGTTCCAGACACTCACCAGCCGCTGAGTGAAAACAATTGCCCCTCTGGATCTTTTTGTATCTCTCCCCTCTCACTTTAAAACTATGTCCTCTAGTTTTAGACTCCCCTACCTTTGGGAAAAGATATTGACTATCTACCTTGTCTATGCCCCTCATTATTTTACAGACCTCTATAAGATCACCCCAAGCCTCCTACTCTCCAGGGAAAAAAAGTCACAGTGTATCCAGCCTCTCCTTGTAACTCAAACCATCAGACAAGGATGATGCCAGAACTGAGAGATTATAACTATCAGGAAAGCTTTGATCGGGTTGGGGATCTGGTGGTGGAGTCCCAGTTGCCATGGCATCATCTGTCGGTTGAGGCTTTGACTTTCTTTGGGCTCCTTATTTAAGAAGGGATATAATTGCATTAGAAACGGTTCAAAGGACATTTACTCAACTGATTCCTGGGATGAAGGGGTTATCTTATGAGGAAAGATTGGACAGGCTGGGCTGGTAGCCAGTTTAGAAGAATAAGAGGTGATCCTATTGAAACATACAAGATTCTGAGGGGACTGGACAGAGTGGATACTGAAAGGATGTTTTCCCTTGTGGGAGAGACTCGAACCAGAGGACACTGTTTAAAAATAAGAAGTCTCCCATTTAAGATGGAGATAAGAATTTTCTTCTGAGGGTAATTTATTTGTGGCATTCTCTTTCCTGGAGAGCAGTGGAAGCAGAGTCATTGAACATTATTAAGACAGAGTGAAATCAATTCTTGATTGACAAGGAGGGGTCAAAGGTTATAGTAGGGGGTAGACAGATGGAGGCCACAATCAGTTCAACCATAATCTGATCAAGGGGCTGAATGCTCCTAGTGTGCATATTCATATGTAGATTCAGTTGTTTATTAATTTCCCTCAACAGCTCTGACTATTAAGTGCCCGGATAGCCCAGACCAAAAACCCCTGGAGAAGAAACTGCCAGGTAAAGGATTAGTTTATAATCTGCACTGCACCCTCATTACAGGGTTGGGAGCAAACACCAAGCCTGTTTTATAACATGAAATCCTCTCGTATCCTATCTCTATACCCTCCCTCTCTCTGTATCCTCCACCAGTCCTACAAACTTCCCTCTCTCTGTAACCTCCTCCATCGCCTTCAGACCTCCCTCTCTCTGTAACCTTCCCTCAGTACTACAACCTTCCCCACCTCCATAATCTCCTCCAGCCCTACAAATCGCCCCCTCATGTACATCCTCCAGTCCTACCAGGTTCCCTACCTCTGAAACTTCCTCCAGTCCTACAACCTTCCCTCTCTGTAACCTCCTCCAGCTCTGCAACCCTCCCACTCCTTGGAGCCTTCTTCAGCCTCTACAATGCTCCATCTCTCTGTAACTTCCTTCTCCAGCCCACCTCGCCTTTCCTATTTGTAACCTCCTCCAGCCCCTACAACTCTCCCTTGCTCTGTGACCTCCTCCAACCCTTACACAACACTCCCTCTCTCTGCAACCTCCTCAAGATCTGCAACGCTCCCACTCCCTGTAACCTTTGTCAGCCCCTACACCCTCCATCTCTCTGTTAACCACCTCTTCCAGCCCACAACCCCCTCCTATTTGTTACCTCCTTCAGCCCCTACACTCCTATCTCTGTCACCTCCCCCAGCTCCTACAGTCCTCCCTCTCTCTCTCTAACCTCCTCTAGCCCTTACAAGCCCCTCTCTTAGTGATATTTGCACTGCTCCAGTTCTATCCTTGCGCACATTCTCAATTTTAACTATTCCAGCAGTGGTCCTAAGCACTGGCATTTATTCCTTAAACCTATCCACCCCTCTCTTCCTCAACACACTCCTGAAAACCTACCTCTGACCACATTTTGTCCTAATGTTCGTTCGTCAAAATTCATCCTACTGTGGTCCTGCTTTGGGACATTTTATTGTGCTAATAGTGGTTATATAAATGTAAGTTGTTGTTGACTGCAAGTCGTGAAACTTCTTGCTAATAAACAGCAGCTTGTGTTCTGTTGACTAATGTAGACTCCATGACCATTCAGAAAGTGAGGGGGCTGCTTCATCGATTGCTCAAAGTCCCAGGTGCTGAATTAAGACTAACGTACATCAGCTCAAAGGTGAGGTATTCCATATTAAAGTGCCAGCGGTTTTCACTTGATTCTTTTATCTATGTGAGAGCATATGATTGTGTTTTGGGGAAGGGGCAGGGAAGGGGATGCTTTCCTCTTTCAAAATCCGAGGCAGCACAATTAAGGAATCAATTTCCTTTTCATTCAATATTGTTTTGCAACAACCCTGTTTTCAGAGATGCAGGAAACAATCTATTCCCATGGAAATTTGACGCAGTGAGGACAAAAACTGCCTGAAGGGATGCTAAAATCCTTTGGCTCCAGGCTGTTGGTGTAATAGTGCCGCCAAACATCTCATTTAAAGATCCATGAGATAATAGTCAAGGACATGTACAGCACTTTTTTTGACCTGCATTGGACTACAGGTGCATCCCAACAGCCCATGGAGGCCGAGTGTCTCTTAAGATTTATAGTCTTGGGAAGGAAGGGTTTGTTTGAAGACTAAGGCACAACATCTTGAATCAGATTTGCAATGCAGTGATCCCTGGGATATGCCGAGTTAGTTGATTTCAAACATATGGGTATGGAAGAGAATGTGAGGAATAGTTCCTGTCACTTAGTGCCGAGGTTGACAATTACCATGTGGTTGAATGTCCTCCTGCCCCCCCACACCTCAGGGCTGGCTATACTGCAACAGATTCCATACCCTTGCAAGGGACCGGAGGAAAGCTGACAAAGCGGGAAAAGTGATATGCAATATAAGAATTCTTTGAATTGCAAGTCATGGTGCAGTGTTCCAAACCGGGACTTGGTGCCACGAGTTGTGTCTTTTCAAAGTCTTCCAAATCTAGTTGCAGGAATTGCAAGTGATTGGAAACTCAGGGAGAAACATAAAGCTGTCAGTTGGAGTAAAATTCAACTTTTGGAGGCAGTGGAAAATCAGCCAGGAATGAGCTGGGCAGCACTCCCACACACACCTCAGTTTTGATTCGCTTTGAATTTTTGATTATCCAATATCACCCTCTTCAATCTGAAGCATGTCTCCCTCAGCTTCATGCTATTGATAAGTGACCTAGAATGAAGTTCATTGTTAAAGCTGTGGAGGACAAGTCACTGACTCTTTTTAAGAAGGAAGTTGATAGATTTCTAAAGGCATCAGTGGATATGGGGAGAGAGCAGGGAGTATGGCATTGAGATAGGAGTAACTACGACCATGTTGAATGGCGGGGCAGGCTCAAGGTGGCAAATGGCCTACTCCTCCTATTTTCTATGTTTCTACAAAAGGGCAACTGTGCAGTAACAAACTGCCACCTAGTTCTCATCAAATCTCACTTTCTGCAAGCCACTACTTGCAGGTGAAGGTGGTGGAGTAGTTTGGGGGAAGCTGGTCATTTGATAAACATTGAAGAGAGATCACCCACTGTGTGAACTCGCAGACAATAGCAGCCACTTTCTGAACCACAAACAGGATCGCTTGAGCGTGCCTCATTCAGCCAGTAGCAATGCTTCGCAGTACTGACATCAAATATTTTTTACACTTCCCTTTTCAGCATTGTAAGTATTTACAATGGTACAGCAATGAATGATTGCTGAAGAAACAATCTAAATTCCCAATGAGAACCTACTCAGAGTAATTTGCTCGCCATCCTTCCAATGGAAATCTGTGCATACTCTGTCGACATGATTCCTGAACAGTAAAACTGACCTTTTTATATATTTTCTTAGATGGACATGGAAATAGATATGGATAACGACCTGAAGCCTCTATCATACTACTCGATAGAGAGTGGAGACTGTATATTAGTGCGATGGTAGCTGCATGTGACCTGCACATAACAGAGAAAGAAAAGGAACGATATTCAGAGCCTTGACAGAGATATTTTTCAGCACCATCCCAGCACTCTAACAAAGATGCATGTGATCCTGTACGGTACGTGCAGCAAGAAGCAGTACTGATTTACATCTGTGCTGAAAACAATGCAGGCTAAATCCCTGTTGATGAACAGTGATTTATTTCTGTGCCAGCCTCAAAGCTACAGAAACAGAATGTGATATGGATATCACAAAGTCCGCTTTATAATATGCAACTATGTCAAAACTCTCAGCTTTGTACTTAATTGTTTTTGGTTAATAAAAAAACGAAGCTCATTGTATCTTTACACAATAAACAAGCCTGAAGATGCAGTTCATAAAACAGTTCTAAAATTAACATGTTCTGACACCATATGTTTACTGAAAATCCTAATGCAGACATTGAGTGGTGAACCTCACTCTCAGTGTTTGCTCTTTGTACTGTAATGGTTCTGAACCATTTGAAGTGATGTGAAAGGTTCAGTGTTAAATATTTTGGTAGTTCTGGGCCTTTGGCCTTAATGTTACTGCATTGGACTGATTCAGAGGCTTAACACGCATTCTAAGTTCAAGTACCTTCTACAGGTGAGTTTGGATGATTCTTGACTGAACACAGTTCCCAAGATCTCTCTTGTCCCCTATAAGGTGAACCTGTGGTCATCAAAATGAGTGGTGGTTGTGGAGCAGGTTCGTGCTGAAAGCAGTCTGTCCTCCCAGCTATTGTGTGTGCAGCAGGGAAATGGGAGTGGGCTGAGCATGTGACAAAGCTGGAGAAGGAGAATAATGTTCTGCATATTATTGGGGAGAGGTATTTGTAAATCCTGTGTAAAATTAATTTCAGTGTAGCATTGTCAGAAACTGCCAGCTGTTTTGGAAGCTTTTAAGAATAACAATTCATTTTATGAAATGTAACTTTTACATTGCGTTTATCTGACGTGGTTTTGACAGTTAATGAAATGGACTGTTATTATAGTTTAACATTTGTATTTTTTAATGTCCCCCCACACTATCCAACTCTAGCCTTTATCCTTGTATGAAACTGTAGGACAGCTAGCAATTGAGGGACTGCATTAAAGTGGTAGCGTTTTGGAATTTGGCTGGAGCTATTAGATTGCTTCCTGCCCCTAGAACATTTAAGTGTCAAATACGTCACTGGCACCTCATCTCTCCAAAAGTTCACAATTCCCCTCAGTGTGCTAACAGGAGACATACTAATATTCAAAAAGCAAAAAATAAAACATTTTCACCTTGGGGCATTGTGACGTCCCTCACTTGAATGCAGCATGCGCTGTTATGTTGCTGTAAAAATCTGACCCTCCTCCCGGTACCCCATTTATTTTGTAGCTAGCCTACAGCCTCAAACTCTAAACCCACCACATGTTGCCTTAACTCCAAGGTAGATCAGGGTTAGATCATAAATACTAGTTTGCTTCCTCTCTTCAGACTCTGTTTGCCCTTTTCACCACTTGCCCTTTGGAACTCCCATCTGCTGTCATTTTTCCAACTCGTGTCCCTTTGCAACTTTCTGTTCCCATCTACATGACCTATTGTACCACCTAATTTAGTGTCATCAGCAAACTTTGGTATACGATTCCCTCTTAATTTAAGTGATTGGTAAATGTGGTTAAAAAGTTGAGACCTTTGGGGAACATCACTAGTTCCTGTGCCAGTTGAGTGCATACACTCGTCTCCATCTCTTGTTTCTTAAACAATCACATTTTCCACCCCTCCATCCTTCTCCTTTTGTTAATAATTTCCTGCGCCCACTGCTTATTACTTAGAATCAAGAAAGGAAACAAGATGTGGTGGGGCTGGGGAAGACAGAAAAGGATTTAGTGCTTTTATTCTTACAAATACAAAAATAGGAAGTTTGCCAGTTTTAGTTTATCATCCACAGGATTCATAACATCTCAATGTATAGAATATTACTCTCCTCGAAAGCTTTGTCCACTTCCAGAGCTTCTTAGAGAGACTCATACACCTTTAATGTGTTGTATGTAGAACGTTGTGGGTTACAAGAGCTGTAATTACATTTGACATTGGTAAACATCTGTATGAGGAACCTCTGCAAATTCCATTCCTCTCACTCTATAATAAAAGGTTTTTGCTGCAGTCATGGTTTTCTTCCTCATTAGCTGAGCTAAAACAAACTTTAATAACATGATTCTTTCATAAGATTCTGTTCTGGAACTGTACTATGGTTTGTACTGTCCAACTTGTGTAAAACGGCCCTTGTGCATGTTGTGATTGTTCTAGGTGTCGCCTGAGTATGTACAATGTGGGTGGCCTTTGTAAGGAAATGAGTCAGTAGCACGTTTGGTCAGGTATCACCACTTTTACAGGGCAGGCCAAGGACATCACCCCTTATGGAAGGAGCTAAAGCTTATGAGTATTTTTAAGGTATAGAGAATGCAACCCAAAAACCTTCGGGGAAGCAGGTTCCAGTGACTGGATGTTCCATTTCCAGTGTCTGGATTATCTTAAATTGGCCCTGAGCATAAGACCCAGCCAGGAATTTGTACTTGGGTGGACAGATAATACATTCAATCCCTTTGCTGTGTGAATTACAAAAACCTTTGACCACTTTCAAACTTCACTTGATTCTGTACACCAAAAAAAACTCAACAACTTGGCATTTACCAAAGCTTCTGCCACCTCAACCCCAATTGCTGGGTAGATTATTGCACGTTTACCACCCTGTGTGTGAAGGTAATAGACCTTAATTAAGTAGGCACTCTAAACTTAAATTCCTCCTCTCCTATCAGCTTGATCAGTTTTAGGTATTTAAGCAAAAATCACTTCTATGTAAACATGTGTAACTCCATGTGTAAACACCCCGTTCCCTGACTCAGTAGGGATTAGCTTCCCCAATCTCAGTTGCCCTTCATCCTGGTGCCTAGAGCTACCTTGAGTATAATCTGCATATCCTTAAATCCTGTTTGCCCTTTTCACCACTTGCCCATTGGAACTCCCATCTGCTGTCATTTTTCCAACTCGTGTCCTTTTGCAACTTTCTGTTCCCATCTACATGACCTATTGTACCACCTAATTTAGTGTCAACAAACTTCGGTGTACGATTCCCTCTTAATTTAAGTGATTGGTAAATGTGGTTAAAAAGTTGAGACCTTTGGGGAACATCACAAGTTCCTATGCCAGTTGAGTGCATACACTCATCTCCATCTCTTGTTTCTTAAACAATCACATTTTCCACCCCTCCATCCTTCTCCTTTTGTTAATAATTTCCTGCGTCCATTGCTTGTTACTTGTGGTGAACAGTGACCACAATTCTGTAAACTTTCGGATAGTCATGGAAAAGGATGAGTGTTGTCCTACAGGTAAGGTGCTGAATTGGGGGAAGGCTAACTACAGCCGGATTAGGCAGGATTTGGTGGCTGTTGATTGGGAGAGGCTGTTCGAGGGTAAATCCATATCTGGCATGTGGGAGTCTTTTAAGGAGCAGTTGATAGGAGTGCAGGACAGGCATGTGCCTGTAAAGAGGAAGGACAGGAAAGGTAGGATTCGAGAGCCGTGGATAACCAGAGAAATTGTGGGTCTAATCAAAAAGAAAAAAGAGGCATACATAAGGTCCAGGCAGCTAAAAACAGATGAGGCACTGGAGGAATACAGAGAAAGTAGAAAAGAACTCAAACAGGGAGTTAGAAGGGCAAAAAGGGGTCACGAAATGTCCTTGGCAGACAGGATTAAGGAGAATCCCAAGGCATTTTATACATATGTTAGGAACAAGAGGGTTGTCAGAGAAAGAGTCAGAGCTCTCGAGAACAAACGAGGGGAATTATGCTTGGAACCCAAGGAAGTAGGTGAGATCCTAAATGAATGCATCAGTATTCACAAAGGAGAGGGACACGTTGATTGGTAGTGTCTCAGAGGGATGTGTAGACCCGTTAAAA
This sequence comes from Mustelus asterias, assembly GCF_964213995.1. NCBI lineage: Eukaryota > Metazoa > Chordata > Chondrichthyes > Carcharhiniformes > Triakidae > Mustelus > Mustelus asterias. The sequence goes on from NC_135805.1 coordinate 139,623,073, forward strand.
CAAATCGCAGTTACAAGGGAGGCAGTATTAGGTGTTTTAGGAAGCATTCAGGTAGACAAATCCCCAGGGCCAGATGGCATCTGTCCTAGCTTACTGAGAGAGACAAGAGATGAAATTGCTGGGCCTCTAACAGAAATCTTTGTTTCTTCATTGGACACAGGTGAGGTCCCAGAGGATTGGAGGATAGCAAATGTGGTCCCGTTATTTAAGAAGGGTAGCAAGGATAACCCGGGTAATTATAGGCCAGTGAGCTTGACGTCCGTGGTAGGGAAATTGTTGGAGAAGATTCTTAGAGATAGGATCTATACATATTTAGAACTGAATAGTCTCATTAGCGATAGACAACATGGTTTTGTATGAGGGAGGTCATGCCTCACAAATTTGGTTGAGTTTTTTGAGGAGGTGACAAAAATGATTGACGAGGGAAGGGCTGTGGCTGGTGCAAAAGGTTAAATCTTATGGGATCAAAACTAGATGGGTACAGAACTGGCTTGGCCATAGAAGACAGAGGGTAGCAGTGGAGGGGTCTTTTGCTGATTGGAGGTCTGTGATTCGTGGTGTTCCGCAGGGCTCTGTACTGGGACCTCTGCTGTTTGTGATATATATAAATGATTTGGAAGAAGATGTAGCTGGTCTGATTAGTAAGTTTGCGGACGACACAAAGATTGCTGGAGTTGCGGATAGTGATGAACATTGTCAGAGAATACAGCAGGATATGGATAGAAATTGGGCGGAGAAATGGCAGATGGAATTTAATCCAGATAAATGCAAAGTGATGCACTTTGGTAGATCTAATGCAGGGGGAGCTATACAATAAATGGCAGAACCATCAGGAGTATAGACACACACAGGGATCTGGGTGTGCAAGTCCACAGATCTTTAAAGGTGGCAGCACAGGTGGAAAAGGTGGTGAAGAAGGCATATGGCATGCTTGCCTTTATTGGACGGGGTATAGAGTATAAAAGTTGGCATATGATGTTGCAGTTATATAGAACGTTGGTTAGGCCACATTTGGAATACTGCGTCCAGTTCTGGTCGCCACACTACCAGAGGACGTGGAGGCTTTGGAGAGAGTGCAGAAAAGATTTACCAGGATGTTGCCTGGTATGGCGGGTCTTAGCTATGAGGTGAGATTGAGTAAACTAGGGTTGTTCTCCCTGGAAAGACGGAGGTTGAGGGGTGACCTAATAGAAGTTTATAAAATTATGAAGGGCATAGATAGGGTGAACAGTTGGAAGCTTTTTCCCAGGTCAGAAATGACAAACACAAGGGGTCACAAGTTCAAGGTAAGGGGGGCAAGGTTCAATACAGGTATGCGGGGGACATATTTTACACAGAGGGTGGTGGGGGCCTGGAATGCACTACCAAGCAAGGTGGTTGAGGCAGACACGCTAGGATCATTTAAGACTTATCTAGATAGCCACATGAACAGACTGGGAATAGAGGGATACAAACGGATGGTCTAGTTAGGAACACATGATCGGTGCAGGCTTGGAGGGCCGAAGGACCTGTTCCTGTGCTGTATTGTTCTTTGTACTTAGAATCGAGAAAGGAAACAAGGTGTGGTGGGGCTGGGAAGACAGAAAAGGATTTAGAGTGCTTTTATTCTTACAAATACAAAAATAGGAAGATTTGCCAACATTTGTCTGATAATTAAAGTGACCTGCTGTTAACATCTTGCCCTACACAGGAAAGTTGTGTGCAGTGCCACCTCAGAACCAACCTGAATAGTGTGAGCTCAGTAACAGGTAAAAAAGCCCATAGGGCCCAGTGGAGCTGGAAGCTCTTTGGTAGGTCCTTTATGATCACAGTCATTTCATTCCAACCACTATCTGGTCTGTCAACACTGATTCATCATCCTTTGATAAAAGACGGACCATATTTGGACAAGCGGAGCAAAAGACCATGTACACAACCTAGAGCACCCAAGCCAAAAGATCTTTGATATTTGTCCTGCCTTGCTGAGAATTCACTGGTGATCCTCACTTTTGACAGTAACAGGGGTTTCCACACTGTTCCTTATTCTTCCACAACTCGAGCAACTCCCCTGGAGAGTACTGGGGGGATGAGAGCGCGCCGGGTTGACACTTCTTTTCACACAGCCAGTGAGGGTCCTTGTCAGCAGAGAAAATAGACATTTTAATACAAGCTATTTACATGAAATACTTACAAGGAGAAGTGTAAGTTACTGAAAACAGCACGAGTTAAAGGCTCTTGTGAGAAAGGGAAGATATATTTGTGTGGTGAGTCTAACTAGGGTCCATAAATAAATCACTGATAAATGCAATAAGGACTTCCAGAGATATTTTGTTACCTGGAGAGTGGTTAAAATGTGGAACTCACTACCACTGGAGTAGTTGAGGCGAATAGCACAGATACATTTAAGAGGAAGCTAGGTAAGCACGAGAAAGAAAGGAATCAAAAGGTTGAGGGAGAGGGGTGGGAGGAGAGTCATATAGAGCAAATACACTGGCATGGACCAGATGGGCTGAATGGCCTGTTTCTGTTGTACTTCAATGCAATGAAGAATTGATTGATAAATAGCTACGGCATAATTACTGTGAAAATCAGTCTTAGATGCCTAAATCAGCCTTTTCTGAACTCCTTACACAATGGGCCCTATTTTACCATTTGGAGTCTGAGGGCCGCATCTGGGCATAATGCAGATCCAAGCCTGGAATCCTCTTTCCAGCGCGCCCATACGCTTTTTGCCAGCTCCAGTCCGATCCACGCTGTGGGCGGGGCTTAGCGCTGCCGGAACGATCGGAGCTCTGAACTGCGCATGCGCAGGTCAAAAAAAAATCCGATGTAGCGTGCCCGGGCGTGAAAGAAAAAACCAGCAGAGAGAGCAGAGAGGCGGGGAGGATGGACTTGGGAGAATCTTGCAAACTGAAAATAATGTAGCATCCTCTTTGTGCTGCCTAATTATCTATGGGAAAGGTAATTAAACTACAGTGTCCTAGTGAGCAATTAGTGACCTGTATAATACATTTGTGATCCGTAACTGGATTGTTGATGCTCAAATGTTCAGAGTCCTGTGGTGAACTTGGCAGAATTGTCCCCGTGGTGGAACCTGGTTGGAAATAAGATTCAAGGAGATTACTACATCTGGGAAACCAACCATAGTGAAAAGAAGCTTGTATTGGCAACTCTTCTCTCACATCCCATGGCAGATGTGCCCCTACTTATGAATGTGATTTGCATGGGCAACGCTGGGTGCAGCTACTCTGCCTCTGGAGCAGCCTTGGATCCTCGGTCATCTTGTTTTCATCTGAACATTGCCCAGAATTAGAGGAATCCCCTTTGGAAGATAATGTCAAAATTATTATCCAGGGACTAAAAACCTGACAGTCACAAATTTGGGAAAATATTTCAAAATAAATATCCCCCCGTCCATATTTTGAAATATTTTCCCAAATTTTTGACTGTCAGGTTTTTAGTTCCTGTGATTATAATTTTGACATTATCTTCCAAAGGGGATTCCTCTAATTCTGTGCAATGTTCAGATGAAAACAAGATGACCGAGGATCCAAGGCTGCTCCAGAGGCAGAGTAGCTACACCCAACGTTGCCCATGCAAATCACATTCATAAGTAGGGGCACATCTGCCATGGGATGTGAGAGAAGAGTTGCCAATACAAGCTTCTTTTCACTATGGTTGGTTTCCCAGATGTAGTAATCTCCTTGAATCTTATTTCCAACCAAGTTCCACCACGGGGACAATTCTTCCAAGTTCACCACAGGACTCTGAACATTTGAGCATCAACAATCCAGTTACGGATCACAAATGTATTATACAGGTCACTAATTGCTCACTAGGACACTGTAGTTTAATTACCTTTCCCATAGATAATTAGGCAGAACAAATACATTATTTTCAGTTTGCACGATTCTCCCAAGTCCATCCTCCCCGCCCCCCCCAAACCAGAGATCCATCTGAGCCCGCCCCCCTCCTCTGACGGACGCCAGCGGAAGGCCAGGAAGGTGCTGCAGGCTCTCGAAGGGCTGCAGGTCGGAAGGATGGTGGAGGGAGACCAGCGATCGAGGTAGGTTGGGGGTGTGCTCTGGCGAGGGGGGCCTGCCTCCCAGGGGGGTCCGATCCCGGGGCTGGGATCTGCCGAGGGGGGCCTGCCTCCCAGGGGGGTCCGATCCCGGGGGGGCGGGGTCCGATCCCGGGGGGGCGGGGTCTGCCGGGGTGGTTAGCGAAGGATGGTCGAGGAGGACGGTGACTTCACAAGGGCAGAGAGGGCTTCGGAGGTTCCCCTGCAGAATAGAAATCCGCTTCGGACTTTCATTCGGCAGGTCGCTAAAAGCGCGGATGTGGAACGGACCAGAAGACGGTAAAGTGGGATTTGGAGGTAGAGTTGGGCGCGCGGTTCATTAAGTCGATTTAAATGCATGCTAGTGCATTTAAATCGTCGGGCTGCCCGATTTGGGCGCAGGCCGGACCTGCGCCGGAATCGGGTGTCGGTAAAGCCGCGATCTGCTTGGAATCGGGTGCAGATCGCGGTATAGGCCCGACGTCCAACTTTACCGCGATTTCGCGCCCGTTTAAAGGTTTGGTAAAATCGGGCCCAATCAATCACAAATCTGAGAGAAAACAACACTGGAAATGTTGAATGTAATTTGGTCACCTGATGACGCTGAGGTCCAACTGCAGCCATCCAAATGCCCATGCTGACATCTTCACCCTGTAGGTACAATACAGAGCAGCACATTATTCTCACAGCCATACATTCTACATGTAACTGGCTACCATGTGAATTACCCAGTATAAATTACCTTCATTTCGCAATTCAGCCTCTAAATAGTTTGAAACAGAAGGATGAGGGCAGAAGGTGCCTCAGACACCACTGCCTCCAACTCGCACCTCATCCTTGCTGGTGAATCATTGCTGGAAGAAACACTGCAATAAGGAACAATGTTCCTTCAGGATATTGGTCTGCAATAAATACTAAGATACAAGGAATGCTGCCCACTCTTACATACTATGCTGGGCACTTCTCAAGTTTTTCCTGTCCTACTAAAACATTCAGCGGCTTCATTTGCTCAGTTCAATCTCCTTTTCCCTATTATTTTAGCACCATTGATTTTCTATTTTCTGTGACAATAAGATGTTGTTGCCGAGTGAATTTTTAATGTCAATCTGAGCTTTAATGTCGCTGAATTCTGAAATGTGATTCAATATTAAATGTTACTCTTACATCCTCACAAACCCACTCCGTACTGAAGGTTGTCTGTACGGCACGGTGGCACAGTGGTTAGCGCTGCTGTCTCACAGCGCCAGGGACCCGGGTTCAATTCCAGCCTCGGGTTACCGTCTGTGTGGAGTTTGCACGTTCTCCCCGTGTCTGCGTAGGTTCCCTCCGGGTGCTCCAGTTTCCTTCCACAGTCCAAAGATGAGCGGGTTAGGTTGATTGACCATGCTAAATTGACCCTTAATGTCAGGGGGATTAGCAGGGTAAATGTGTGGGGTTATGGGAATAGGACCTGGGTGGGATTGTTGTCAGTGCAGACTTGATGGGCCAAATGGCCTCCTTCTGCACTGTAGGGATTCTGATTCCATCATTATTTCTATTACAGAAACAATGCCCAAAGTGTAGGTAGGATTAAGGAAGATATAATTTCAAAACAATTGGATTCTAAATATATGATTAAACAAATGAATTATCATGAATAAATACTGTAGAATCGTGCAGCATTATACAGTTTTCTCATGGCCTGGTTGTGAAGTCTTCTCCTGCTGCAGTGTTCATGCACTGAAGAGCAAAATGAGGCTTCCTCAGAATCTGGAGAGAGGTTTTGTGGCACACTGGTAGCTCCTGAGCCAGAAACTCCAGTTCCAGCCAAGGCTTGCAGGTCAAGGGCCAAGGAAGATATGTTCATAACGTGGCCAAACAGGTTGAGTATCAGCCTGCAAATCCTTCCAACTCTTGCCAATGGCAGATGGTAAGAGTAGGAGATTCCTGAGCAGCCATGTACTACAGGTTGCTACACAACTCGAGACTGCCTGAGTGAACTGTATCACACCCCCACCGGTTGACCAGGTAGCTGGAGAGAAAGTATTTCCTTTGGTCGGGGAGTCCAAAATAAAGGGCCATAACCTTAAAATCAGAGCTGGGTTGTTTGGGGTCAGGGAGGACTTCAAAAGGGAAGTGAAAATGTGAGAATTCCCCCCAAAAGGCTGAGGAGGCTGGGGTTCAATTGAAATTTCCCAAACTGCGATTGCTAGATTTTTGATTAAAGTCCAACGGGTTTATTTGGAATGACGAGCGGCCCTCCGAAAGCTCATGATTCCAAATAAACCTGTTGGACTTTAACTTGGTGTTGTGAGACTTCTCACTGTGCCCAGTCCAACACCGGCATCTCCACATCATAGATTCTTGATGGGCAAGGGCACGAGAGGCTACAGAACCAAGCCAGATAGACGGAATTTAAATACAGAACTGCCATGATCTAATTAACAGGCTCGAGAGGCCATGTGTCTTACTCCTGTTCCTATAGTGTTTGCTGAGACAATTAGTAAATGTGATGTGGTTGCTGGATACTTGCTCAGCTGGAGACTGAGGGAGGTGAGTGGAGACAAAGACAGAAAATGCTGGAAAATCTCAGCAGGTCTGACAGCATTGTGGAGAGAGAGAGCAGAACCAACGTTTCAAATCTGGATGACACTTCGTCAGAGGTGAGTGGAGATTCTAGTTCATCAATAATACTGCAGGCATACACCCATTCAACATGCACAGAAAATCCACTGGAAATCCTTTAGTAATTTGATTCTGCAGATGTTGGGATTGGACAGAAGTTTTAAGTTGATGGTGAGCTTGGAATAAAGACTTGGCAGAAGATTAGCAGGAACACTCTTTAGGTCTGATGATCAGTTCCTGTAAAGGCACAATATTGCTTTGCAAACACACTGTGTAAATATGTACATACAAATACTGAAAATTGTTTTTTTGTCAGGGTAAGGGGGTGCCACAGCAAGTTGTTGCTTTGCCACTGAGACCTCATAGAATGTGCTGGGGGACCCTATAATAAGATCACATTGTGTCATCACCATCACAGTCTCTTTGATAACAGTCTGGCCAGTCTGTCTGCCATTTGCCAGACAGGAAGCGGGCAGTAGAGTCAGTGCGGGCTGATCATCTGTTCCTGCAAAGTGAAATCACCCAGATGGCTAAATGATCCCACTTACAGAAAATTGTACTTTAGGATGTAGTATATAAATACTGTAATTTGAGAAATACCAGGTGTAGTTTAAAAAAAATAGCTGTCCAATTAGTCCCACTCTCCTTGGGCATAAGATGAGAAGGTGAAATTGAAGATTACTGCTTCACGGAGTTCGAGGGACAATATGGCCTATTCATAGAATCCCTACAGTGCAGAAGGAGGCCATTCGGTCCATCGAGTCTGCACCCACTCTGCAACAGAGCATCCCACCCAAGCCCTATACCCATAACCCTTCTAACCTACACATCCCGAGCCACAAAAGGACAAATTAGCATGGCCAATCCACCTAACCTGCACATTTTTGGACTGTGGGAGGAAATTGGAGCATCCGGGGGAAACCCACGCAGATACAGAGAGAACATGCAGACCACTTAGACAGTGACCCAAGCCGGGAATCGAACTCAGGTCCTTGGCGCTGTGAGGTAGCAGTGCTAACCACTGGCCACCCTCCAGCTCCTATTTCTTACGTAGCAGACTTGGAAAACCAGGTGACTTTGTACCTTTGTATCACAAAGCTTTCTAAGCACTGGTGTTTTCTTCAACTCTTGTCTGGAGTTGTTGTACACTAACAAAAAGAGATTGATTACAATTTTCACAGTAAATTTATTGCAGTGTTAATGTAAGCCTACTTGTGACAATAATAAATAAACTTTAAATTGCATTATAACCCTAACATGCAACAGCTTAGGAATTGCTAAGGCAAAAAAAGTTACTGAAATCTAAAACGGGTGAAAAAACCAGCGAGTATTTTACAATCACTATTTCCATAATACAGTTAAAATCCACAGAAGGCGCCCAGTACCTGATAGACTTTTAGCGTCTTAGCGTTTTCTGCCAGCCACTCAATCAGGTTTCGAGAGACGACATAACCAGAACCACAGGCAAAATCGGGATAGACCAGGCTTGGGTATTCCAGCTCCATCCACTTCCCACTGCTATCTACCGCCCAATTCTGCCTGAAACTGAAGAAACCAATTGGGAAAATGAATGAGCGTGAGGCTTTTCTGACTAAACAAATAAACAAAGCCTCAAAATAGCGTGGATGCTGTAAATGTGAGATAGAAACAGGTCATGTCGGAAATACTCAGCGGGTCAAGCAGCATATATGGAGAGAAAAACTTGTAAATGGGAAGATGCTTCTGATTAACAACCAAGAAACTCAACACCAGCTTGAACAGCACCTCTCCACTTAGACACTTCACAAGCTTTTTAGCCTCAGCATATGAATTTAATAACTTTAGATTTTAATCATCCATTTCTTCCTGGACATTCTGTAATCATTTAAACCTCTCTTTGACCTAACTTCTACTATCAGTTACTTTTTCCTTGCACTCATCTCTTCTGGCAATGGCCTAGTGGTATTACCACGAGACTATTAATCCAGAAACTCAGCTAAAGTTCTGGGAACCGGGGTTCGAATCCCACCACGGCAGATGGTGGAATTTGAATTCAATAACAAACATCTGAAATTAAGAATTTACTGATGACCATGAAACCATTGTCAATTGTCGGAAAAACCCATCTGGTTCACTAATATCCTTCAGGGAAGGAAATCTGCCGTCCTTACCTGGTCTGGTCTACATGTGACTCCAGAGCCACAGCAATGTGGTTGACTCTCTGCCCTTGGGCAACTAGGAATGGACAATAAATGCTGGCCAGCCAGCGATGCCCATGTCCCATGTATGAATAAAAAAAATCTCTCCTGCTTTTCACCTGATCAGAGTCCTACCCTTTTGTTCCTTCCCCTGTATTTGCTTAAAAGATGTTGAAACTTCTTGCATCTTGCAATTCTGAAAAAAAGGTAATTGCCCTGAAACATTAACGCTACATCTCTTTACAGATGCTGCCCGACTTGCTCAGTGCTTCCAGAGTTTACTGATCCTATTTCATAAATTAACTCTTTTATCATATCACTCCAAAAAGCATCACATATTTTGTGTTAAATGACTAATGTATCACATCCTTTTAGGTTAATTTGCCACTTGGAAATAAGTGGACGTATTAGTGAGAGGCAATATGGTTTTGTGAAGGGGAGGTCGTGTCTCACAAACTTGATTGAGTTTTTCGAGGAAGTGACGAAGATGATTGATATGGGTAGGGCAGTGGATGTTGTCTACATGGACTTCAGTAAGGCCTTTGACAAGATCCCTCATGGCAGACTGGTGCAGAAGGTGAAGTCGCATGGGATCAGAGGTGAGCTGGCAAAGTGGATACAAAACTGGCTCGGTCAAAGAAGACAGAGGGTAGCAGTGGAGGGGTGCATTTCTGAATGGACGGCTGTGACAAGTGGCGTTCCTCAGGGATCAGTGCTGGGACCTTTGCTGTTTGTAATATATATAAATGATTTGGAGGAAAATGTAACTGGATTGATTAGTAAGTTTGCAGACGACACAAAGGTTGGTGGATTTGCGGATAGCGATGAGGACCATCAGAGGATACAGCAGGATATAGATCAGTTGGAGACTTGGGCGGAGAGATGGCAGATGGAGTTTATTTCGGACAAATGTGAGGTAATGCATTTTGGAAGGTCTAATACAGATAGGAAATATACAGTAAATGGCAGAACCCTTAGGAGCATTGATAGGCAAAGGGATCTGGGTGTTCAGGTACACAGGTCACTGAAAGTGGCAATGCAGGTGGAGAAGGTAGTCAAGAAGGCATACAGCATGCTTGCCTTCATTGGCTGGGGTATGAGTTTAAAAATTGGCAAGTCATGTTGACGCTTTATAGAACCTTGGTGAGGCTGCACTTGGAATATAGGTTCAATTCTGGTCGCCGCACTACCAGAAGGATGTGGAGGCTTTGGAGAGGGTACAGAAAAGATTTACCAGGATGTTGCCTGGTATGGAGGGCATTAGCTATCTGGAGAGGTTGGAGAAACATGGTTTGTTCTCACTGGAATGACGGAGGTTGAGGGGGTGACCCGATAGAAGTCTACAAGATTATGAGAGGCATGGACAGAGTGGATAGTCAGAAGCTTTTTCCCCAGGGTGGAAGAGTCAATTACTAGGGGGCACAGGTTTAAGGTGCGAGGGGCAAGTTTTAAAAGAGATGTACGAGGCAGATTTTTTACACAGAGAGTGGTGGGTGCCTGGAACTTGTTGCCGGGGGAGGTAGTGGAAGCAGATACAGTAGTGACTTTTAAGGGGCATCTTGACAAGTTCATGAATGAGATGGGAATAGAGGGATATGGTCCCCGGAAGCAAAGAGGGTTTTAGTTAGGTCGGGCAGCATGGTCGGTACAGGCTTGGAAGGCCGAAGGGCCTGTTCCTGTGCTGTAATTTTCTTTGTTCTTTGTTTTCTGAAGCTTTGAAAACACTCTTCAAGAGGTCCTCAGACATTTGGTATGGAGGCCTGTCAAGCTCTCTTTGAATTTGAAACCATTTAAACTATGGAGGAATAGCAGAGGAAATAAATCAGAAACAGCGCATAGACAATGAAGATGGAGGTTAATGTGCAGCTTAAAATAATTGAATGACCAGAATCGGGACAAGGGAGCAAAGAGATCCCACGAGCAAGGAGAAGTCTTGAGATAAAGCAATGTGACGTTAGCTTAGGCAGAAGTAATATAGTTCTTCCGGAGTGGCACAGTGGTTAGCACTGCTGTCTCACAGCGCCAGGGACCTGGGTTCGATTCCTGGCTTGGGTCACTGTCTGTGCGGAGTCTGCACGTTCTCCCCGTGTCTGCATGAGTTTCCTCCGGGTGCTCCGGTTTCTTCCCACAGTCCGAAGATGTGCAGGTTAGCTGGATTGACCATGCTAAATTGCCCCTTAGTGTCAGGGAGACTAGCTACAGTAAATACATGGCGTCATGGGGATAGGGCCTGGGTGGGATTGTGGTCGGTGCAGACTTGATGGGCCAAATGGTCTCCTTCTGCACTGTCGGATTCTATGATAGTTCCAGAGGCTTCTGGTCAGAAACTAACAACAGTAGGTTTTCCAAGATTTTAAATAAATACAAAATGCAGTAACTATAGTATGCTAAAAGCCAGATCCTCAAACCAAATCAGACAGTAAAATTATGCAGCACAGAAGAAGGCCACTCAGCCCATCATTCCCATTGCTTGCTCTCTGAAGGAACTATTTGAATAAGCCCACATCCCATGCTTATTGCCACATAGCCCGCAAACCTCTCCCTTTGAATGACAGGATGAGCTGCCTTTATATACGAACACACAGATACTGACTTTCCCCACCATACTTTCGTAGCTCCCAGCCTGTCTCCTGCTCTCTCTAGTACTGCCTCCACATCGACATAACAATCATCGTCCGTTTTCAGCAGCAGTTTGAAGCTTGTCGACTCCACAGACCTGTTTGTGAGGTAAAAGCAGGGTTGGAATTCATGAAATTGTTTTAAAAAACCTTTCCGGTAAATGTGTACATTTAAGGCACACTCCTAAACTGGCTGCTGTTGCCTCCAAATCTCAAATACTTAGTTATCCAAAAACAACCATCTCTGTGACTCCAGACCACAATCTCCTCCGTAATTAAAAAAAAAGACTTGCATTTTTGTCGTGCTTTTCATGACCTCAGGATGTCCGGAAGCCCTTCACAGCCAATAAAGTACATTTTTTAAAAGTGTAGTCCCTGCTTTAATATAGGAAATTGTGCATAGCAAGCTCCCACCAACAGCCATTCGATAATTGACCAGATATTCTGTTTGTAGGTGTTAGCTTAGAAATAAATATTGGTCAAGACACCAGGGGAAATCTCTTCTTTCAAAGCGCCAGGAACCCGGGTTCGATTCCCAGTTTGGGTCACTGTCTGTGTGGGGTTTGCACATTCTCCCCGTGTCGGCGTGGGTTTCCTCCGGGTGCTCCGGTTTCCTCCCACACCCCAAAGTTGTGCGGGTTAGATTGATTGGCCTTGACCCTAGGGGGATTAGCGGGGTAAATATGTGGGGTTATGGGAATAGGGTTTGGGTGGGATTGTGATCGTTGCAGACTCAATGGGCCGAATGGCCTCCTTCTGCACTGCAGGGATTCTATAATTCTAAATGGTGTCATGGGATCTTTCATGTTCGCCTGAGGGAGCAGACGGAACCTCAGTTTAGTGTCACATCTAAAAGTCAGCAGCTCTAACAGTGCAGCCATCCTTCAGTACTGACACCTGGAATGTTAACCTGGATCTTGTGCTCAGGCCTCTGGACTGGGTCTTAAACTCAATTTTCCGTCGGGAGTGTTATCCACAGCTAACACAGAGAGTGATGAATGTCCCTTACCACTGATAAAAGTGCAGCAGTTTATGTGGCACATTTCTGTATGTGTCCACCACATCTACAAAAACAATATCCTGATAGGTTTGACTTTCTTTTTGTAAGGCAGCATCTTCCTCCCTGAGTTTATTTTTGTGGCTTTCAAACCGCTTTGGCCGAGTGTTGAGGCTTTCCACGAGTGCAGGACCATCTGAAATAGATAAAGAGAGACGGGTTTAATCTGTGCTGGCAGAAATCACTAGTCAAGTTCTCCATTAAACTTCACATCGTTATAATGGGAAAGCGGGGGTGTTTATTGTGTCTGAACATTATAAAAGAGCAAACATAAGAAATAGGCACAGGAAAAGACACCACAGCCCATCGAGTCTGCAGCACTGTTCAATGGCTGACCTCAGGCTTTCACTCTACTTTCCCACCTGCTCCCCATATCTCTCTGAGACACAAAGTTTCTGTCTATCCTAGCCTTCAATGATGGAGCTTCCACTACCCCCGGAAGTAGAGAATTCCAAAGATTCACAACCCTTTGTGCGAAAGCATTTCTCATCTCAGTCCCAAATGATCAGTGCCATCCTGAAACTGTGCCTCTTTGTTCTAGATTCCCCATGATGTGGAGATGCCGGCGTTGGACTGGGGTAAACACAGTAAGAAGTTTAACAACACCAGGTTAAAGTCCAACAGGTTTATTTGGTAGCAAAAGCCACTAGCTTTCGGAACAGGCTGTCCCTTCGTCAGGTGGGTGGGAGTTCTGATCACAAACAGGGCACAAAGACACAAACTCAATTTACATGAATAATGATTGGAATGTGAGTCTTTACAGCTAATCAAGTCTTAAAGGAACAGACAATGTGAGTGGAGAGAGGGCTAAGCACAGGTTAAAGAGATGTGTATTGTCTCCAGACAGGACAGTTAGTGAGATTTTGCACATCCAGGCAAGTTGTGGGGGTTACAGATAGTGTGACATGAACCCAAGATCCCGGTTGAGGCCGTCCTTATGTGTGCGGAACCTGGCTATCAGTTTCTGCTCAGCGACTCTGCGGTGTCGTGTGTCGTGAAGGCCGCCTTGGAGAACACTTACCCGGAGATCAGAGGCTGAATGCCCGTGACCGCTACTCCGGGGAAGTACTGGACGACGAAGGGTACTCTGTCCACAGTGTCCCGTGTTTGTCTTCTGAGGAGGTCGGTGCGGTTTCCTCATAAGAACAGGATATGGCGCTCGACTCATCGATCGGCAGTTCCGACGCGCCACAGCGAAAAACCGCACCGACCTCCTCAGAAAACAAACACAAGACACGGTGGACAGAGTACCCTTCGTCGTCCAGTACTTCCCCGGAGCGGAGAAGCTACGGCATCTCCTCCGGAGCCTTCAACATGTCATCGATGAAGACGAACATCTCGCCAAGGCCATTCCCACACCCCCACTTCTTGCCTTCAAACAACCGCACAACCTCAAACAGACCATTGTCCACAGCAAACTACCCAGCCTTCAGGAGAACAGTGACCACGACACCACACAACCCTACCACAGCAACCTCTGCAAGACGTGCCGGATCATCAACACGGATGCCATCATCTCACGTGAGAACACCATCCACCAGGTACACGGTACATACTCTTGCAACTCGGCCAACGTTGTCTACCTGATACGCTGCAGGAAAGGATGTCCCGAGGCATGGTACATTGGGGAAACCATGCAGACGCTATGACAACGGATGAATGAACACCGCTCGACAATCACCAGGCAAGACTGTTCTCTTTCTGTTGGGGAGCACTTCAGCGGTCACGGGCATTCAGCCTCTGATCTTCGGGTAAGCGTTCTCCAAGGCGGCCTTCGCGACACACGACAGCGCAGAGTCGCTGAGCAGAAACTGATAGCCAAGTTCCGCACACACGAGGACGGCCTCAACCGGGATATTGGGTTCATGTCACACTATCTGTAACCCCCACAGCTTGCCTGGATGTGCAAAATCTCACTAACTGTCCTGTCTGGAGACAATACACATCTCTTTAACCTGTGCTTAACCCTCTCTCCACTCACATTGTCTGTACCTTTAAGACTTGATTAGCTGTAAAGACTCACATTCCAATCATTATTCTTGTAAATTGAGTTTGTGTCTTTGTACCCTGTTTGTGATCAGAACTCCCACCCACCTGACGAAGGAACAGCCTGTTCCGAAAGCTTTTGCTACCAAATAAACCTGTTGGACTTTAACCTGGTGTTGTTAGACTTCTTACTAGATTCCCCAGCCAGAGGAAACAGCCTTCATTATCTACCCTGTCAAACATCTTCAGAATCATTAATGAGATCACTTCTCATTCATCTATCGACCTAATTTACCCAGCCTCTCATCACAGGACAACAATGTAATCCCAGGAACTAACCTAGTAAACCTTTACTGTGATGCTTCCAATTCCTTAAACATGCAGACCAAAACTGCACCCAGTATTCAAGCTGTGGTCTCACCAAAGCTCTGAGCAATTGGAGCTAGACTTCAGTATTCTTATACTCCAATTCTCTTGCAATAAAAGGTCAACGTGCCAATTGCTTTCCCAATTGTTTGCTGTACCTGCAAGCTAACGTGTGTTCCTTGTATAAGTACACCTAAATCTATATCAAAATCAACATTTACAAGTTTCACGCCTTTTAAAAAATATTCTGCTTTTTCAGTCCTACAACTGAAGTGAAAAACTTTACATTTACCCAAATTACATTCGATCGACCACCTTGTTGCTCACTCACGAACCCGTCTATATCTCTTTGCAGCCTCTGTATCTTTCTAACAGTTTGCATTCCAGCCCAGCTTTGTAGCGTCAAAAAACATAGATACTTTACTATGTAAAGACTGTAAATAGCTGAGGCCCCAACGCTGATCCTTGTGGCACCCAACTAGTCACTGCCAGCCAACTTGAAAATGCCTTGTTTATGCCCTCTTTTTGCTTTTTGTCCATTAACCAATCTTCTATCCTTGCTATGTGGTTAGCACTGCTGCCTCCCAGCACCAGGGACCTGGGGTTCGATTCCCAGCTTGCATGACTGCGTGGAGTTTGCACATTCCCCCGTGTCTGCGTGGGTTACCTCCGGGTGCTCTGGTTTCCCCCCGCAGTCCAAAGATGTACGGGTTAGGTGAATTGGCCATGCTAAATTGCCCCTTAGTGTCCAAGGATGTGTAAGGTTAGGGGAATTAGCAGGGTAAATACATGGGGTTGCGGGGATAGGGCAGGGTGGTGGGCCTGGATGGGGTGCTCTTTTGGAGAGTCGGTGCAGAACTGATGGGCCGAATGTCCTTCTGCACTGCAGGGATTCTATGGATATTATCCCACCCTCCAAGCTCTGTGAGCTTTTGTGTGGCACCTTATTCTTTTGGAAATCCAGTAGTTTACTGCTTTATCTATCCTACTAATTACACCCTCAAAAAAACTCAGAATAAATTCGTCAAACAGGATTTCCCTTTTGTAAAACCACACTGATATACTATGCTTTTCCAGATGGATTGTTAAGACTTCCTTAATAATATAGGAAGGCAAGGAAATACACAGAAGGTATTTTTAAAAGATTGTTCTCCACATGTGGGCATTTCTAGCAAGGTTGGAGTTTACTGTCTATTCTTCGTTGCCCTCAGTTTGATTGGTTTCCTAGGCCACTTGACAGGACATTAAGAGTAAATCACATTGATGTGGGACTGAGACACACTTGGCCCAGACTGGGTGGGACAGCAGATTTTACAGAACATTAGTGAACCAGTTGGATTTTGACAATTTGACAACTTCATGGAAAGTTTTACACAAAAGAGCTATTCCCATGTGAGGAGGTCGAGTTAAGTTTATTATTGGCACAAGTAGGCTTACATTAACATTGCAATGAAGTTACTGTGAAATTCCCCTAGTCGCCACACTCCGGCGCATGTTCAGGTACACTGAGGGAGAATTTAGCACGGCCGATGCACCCTAACCAGCACATCTTTTGAACTGTGGGAGGAAACCTGAGCACCCAGAGGAAACCCACATAGACACGAGGAGAATGTGCAGACTCCACACAGACACGGGGGGGTAACATACAGAGTCCGCACAATGACCCAAGCTGGGAATTGAACCCGGGCCCCTGGCGCTGTGAGGCAGCAGTGCTAACCACTGTGCCCCCGTGCTGTCCAAGTTATTGAATCTTTGGGGTCAATATCCTTCTAGCCAGTCATTCTCCTGCATTACTGTCTTGGCTGCATCATTTTAAACCTAAGGGACTATGCAGTTCACTAACATCCATTGCTAGGGTTGCAGTTTGCTCTTTCACTGACCTACCATGAATGGTATAAGTGAAGCCTCCAGCCACCGCAGCCACATTCTGTCCAAATCCATCCTGAATCACCTGCTTCTCCACCTGCAGCTGAGCCTGTATACAACAAGCAGAGCTTGGGATCAGGAGCAAACCAAACATCGAAGAAAGCAAGTCCAAATGAAGTGTGCACACACACACTCATACGCATGCACACATGTAAATGTGTACACACACACACGTATTTAGGCACACACTTCAATATCCAGTTACATGCTTTAAATACAGTTAACATCCCTTTCACCAGTTCCAAAACAGCACAGAAAAAACACTCCCTCAATACTGTTCCCAAATGTAGTCCAGTGCTCCCTCGGTACTGCCCTTCTGACAGTGCAGTGCTCCCACAGTAATGTTTCTTCAACAGGGCAGTACTACCTCAGTATGGCTCCCCCCAACAGTAATCATTTCCCAATTTCTGTCCACAGGAGAGGATGCAGCTCTTGTGCTTTGAATCACTTTTCAGCGGGACTCCTAACTAGTTAGCTTACTGTAACATGAGGATCGACTTACTGTAGAGAATCTAAGAACACCTCCTCCACTGTCAAGCAGGACATCTGTGAGGTTCATGGTAGTGAGGTACTCAGAGTCTTGGCTCTCCCAGGCAATGGTGCCTTCAAAGCCCTGTTAAAGAGAATAATATATATACTTTCTGAAGTTTTACACACCATCTTCATTTTAATTTATTCATTCACTTCCCATCCTCCCATCACCCTCGAGAAGGTGGTGTGAACTGCCTGCTTGAAACACTCAGTCCATCTGGTGTAGGTACATCTCTCGTGCTATTAGGAAGGGAGTTCCAGAATTTTGACCCAGCGACAGTGAAGGGAGGGCGATATATTTTCAAGTCAGGATGGTGTGTGGCTTGGAGGTGATGGTGTTCTTATTTAGCTGTTGCCCTTGTCCTCCTAGCTGGTAGAGGTTGTGGATTTGGTAGGTACTGTCGATGGAGCCTTGGGAGTTGCTGCAGTGCATCAAGTGGGTCAAAGTGGGCACTGCGACCCGCGAGTGGGTCACATGATACTGAAAGGTGGGTCGCCGAAAATGATCCCCAAAGAATGCCTGACCTTTTTTATCCATTTTCTTTCTGGGTAAATTCTCGCTGCAGTACAGAGTATGACCACATGAGGCAAGAATAAACAGGCTCTGTACATGCACTTGGTGCCAATTCCCTTTCCTTTTCTAGTAAGTCAATTGTAGACATGGGCCGTTTTGTTCACAAAAGAGAGGGCCAGAGACTAGTAGTAAGTGAACCTGGCTTGGGTCACGAGGGACAGCTATCTGATAAAAGTGGGTCATGTTGTATTATTTATATCTGTTTATATGCAGTCTCTAGCTACTTGAGAAATAGGATTTTAATTTTAACTTGCATCAGAAATAGTTCTGTATCAATTATGGAGATATCAGTGACATACTCTCATCTTAGGTTTCAAATTAATTTTAACTACTTCTCCTTGCATAGATTTACTCGTCACAGATGATGTAACTGGATGGTTGTGCTGCTATGTAGTCACCATGTCAACAAAAAAATACATTGACAACATCACCTCCAGTCTCTTGAAACCAAATGTATTATTTGTGCGCATCAGAGGCAAGGCCAGCAGTTATTGCTCAACGCTTATTGCCTTTGACGAGATGGTGATAGGCTGCTTTCTCGAACCATTCTATTTGATGTGGTGTAGATACACCCACAGTGCTGTCATGAGGGCCTTCCTGTGTTTTGAACCAATGAGAGTGAAGGAACGGCGATATAGTTTCAAGTCAGGATGGTGTGTGGCTTGGAATGAAACTTGAAGGTAGCTTCACTAGATTGACACCTCATGTTTAGGTATGCCTGTGCTGCTCCAGGGATGCTCTCCTAGCTCTTCATTGAGCCAGGGTAGTAATGGTAGAGTGAGGAATATGCCGGGCCATGAGGTTACAGATTGTAGAAAAATGTAATTCTGCTACTGCTGATTGAACCATAGAAAGGTTATGGCACTGAGAGGTCATTCAGCCCACTGTGTGTGCGCCACCGATTTAGGGAACAAATTCCAGATGCCCACCCACTCTGGGCACAAAAGCTCTCCACAGCATCCCCTCAAATCCTTCTACCAATCGCCTTAAATCTGTACCTCCTGTTATAATCCCGGGCAGAAATTCCAATTTATTTTATGAAGTCAGCCTAGACCATTAGTTTTGCACTTTGAATTTGGTTAGGGTAAGCATGAGATGCTTCACTTCAGGTAAGATTCAAACAACCCACTAGGGAGCTTTTATCAAATAAAGTTTATTTACGAATATAGCTAACATTTAGAAAGAAAATTAGCAATAACTTTTAGCTTTACCCATTACAAACAAGAGAAAAAACGCATGATACTGTGCAAACCTTAACAACTAAATGCATTGTTCCAACCAAACAAACCTCCCCATAAACATACACCTATCCTAGGTTTAGCACAGAAAATACGAATGCTCACATGGTTTTGCAGCTCAGCAATACCTGCTGTGAATTAGTCCTTTGGATAGAGAATTGAAGCTCTGGCTTCTCCATTCTGGAAATCCCACCACCTCGAGGTAGACATAGTGTCACTGCTGGCCTCTAGCTGGCAAACAACCAACAGCAGAATTTTCACTCCAGAAAGTAAGAAAAACGGCAAATAACTAGCCATCAGAATATCTAACGCCAGGGAGAATCACAGAACACTGCATCCAGCCTGAAGCCCAAACACCTTCTAACTAGCTAGCAGCCAAAACTGAAAGTGAACAAACTATTGGGAGAGAAAAAAAACTGTCCCATTTGTCTGATTATCATTCTTCCCGAAACAATTCAAAAGGTCTTAAACTCCCACAAAGTGCATTAGGCCCAGATTATAAATAAACAAAACCCCATTTAAATCATTTAAGTAGCAGTAAAATGACATCTAATCAGGCAGCCCGGTGCCTGTTTAGACCATAAGACCATAAGACATAGGAGCAGAATTAGGCCACTCGGCCCATCAAGTCTGCCCCGCCATTCAATCATGGCTGATATTTTTCTCATCCCCATTCTCCTGCCTTTTCCCCACAACCCCTGATCCCCTTATTAATCAAGAATCTATCTACCTCTGTCTTAAAGACACTCAATGACCTGACCTCCACAGCCTTCTGTGGCAAAGAGTTCCACAGATTCACTACTCTTTGGCTGAAGAAATTCCTCCTCATCTCTGTTTTAAAGGATCGTCCCTTTAGCCTGAGGTTGTGCCCTGTGGTTCTAGTTTTTCCTACGAGTGGAAACATCCTCTCCACATCCACTCTATCGCAGTATCCTGTATGTTTCAATAAGATCGCCCCTCATCCTTCTAAACTCCAATGAGTACAGACCCAGAGTCCTAAACCGTTCCCCATACGACAAGCTCGTCATTCCAGGGATCATTCTTGTGAACCTCCTCTGGACCATTTCCAAGGCCAGCACACCCTTCCTTAAATATGGGGCCCAAAACTGCTCACAATACTCCAAATGGGGTCTGACCAGAGCCTTACACAGCCTCAGAAGTACATCCCTGTTCTTGTATTCTAGCCCTCTCGACATGAATGCTAACATTGCGTTTGCCTTCCTAACTGCCGACTGAACCTGCACATTAACCTTAAGAGAATCTTGAACAATGACTCCCAAGTCCCTTTGTGTTTCTGATTTCCTAAGCATGCCCCCATTTAGAAAATAGTCTATGCTTTTCCTCCTTCCAAAGTACATAACCTCACACTTTTCCACATTGTATTCCATCTGCCACTTCTTTGCCCACTCTCCTAACCTGCCCAAGTCCTTCTGCAGCCCCCCCGCTTCCTCAATACTACCTGTCCCTCTACAAATCTTTGTATCATCTGCAAATTTAGCAACAGTGCCTTCAGTTCCTTCCTCCAAATCGTTAATGTATATTGTGAAAAGTTGTGGTCCTAACACTGACCCCTGAGGCACACCACTAGTCACCAGCTGCCATCCTAAAAAAGACCTCTTTATCCCCACTCTCTGCCTTCTACCAGTCAGCCAATCCTCTATCCATGCCAGGATCTTACCCTTAACACCATGGGCGCTTAACGTATTTAACAGTCTCCTATGTGGCACCTTGTCAAAGGCCTTCTGGAAATCCAAATAAATCACTGGTTCTCCTTTATCCAACTTCCTTGTTACCTCCTCAAAGAACTCTAACAGATTTGTCAGACATGACCTCCCCTTGATGAAGCCGTGCTGACTCAGTCCTACTTTATCGTGCACTTCCAAGTACTCTGCAATCTCATCTTTAATAATGGACTCTAAAATCTTGCCAATGACCGAAGTCAGGCTAACCGACCTATAACTGTAGAGAACATGATTAAAAACATATTTCTTAAAGGCACAGTAGTGTCACAATGTGATAAATATAAATGCGATTTAATAAATTAAATCAAAAGAGAGCAGGAGATTTTTGTTTGCAGAGAATTGTGATGCTGTGATATTCACTAGAAGATTAAGTGACTGAGGCAGAGACGTTCACAACATTTAAGAATGGATTAGAATAGTTGAAGGAAAAATAAGCCCTACAATGAAACCCTGAAGAGAGGTTGACAGAAGCAATGAGGGTAGGTACGTGGTAGCCTATTCAAAAGGAATGTTATTTGTATAAGAGCAATCTGGAAAGATTTGAAACACGAGCTTCGGCAAAGATGGAGCTGGGGAAGGAGGGGGGGGGGGGGTGATGAAAGGTTTAAGCATCTTGAAGAGCAAAGGGAAGGTAAGCGACAGGAAGGTAATTGGAGAAAATAGATAAGATTAAGCATGGGCTTTGTAACATTGCGGGGTGGGGGGTGCGATGGACAGTCCATGAAAAGAACAAACATCTGCTGAAACCTTTGCTCATACCTTAGGTAAAAGGAATCTTTCCACCGGTTTGTACCACAGTTGGTTCACTTGCACTCCAGAGCTGAGCGGACTGAAGCGGGCGCTGACAATCACCTCCTGGTAAAACAGTCACACAGCAATTACCACGAGGAAACAACAAGCCAGAGTTCCACTAGACTGTCACACAGCACTGCCCCATTCATTCCACTTCCTACTGTACTCACTGTGCAACATGCTGGACCACCAGCTGGTTACCATAAAGCAACACCAGCTTCTCGAGGGGTACACAATGATGGGCTACAAATGCCAGTCTTGACAGCAATGCCCATGAAATGAGAATGAATTTAAAAAACTTACAATACTTTGGAGGGTTGTAGGGGTTGGGTGGGGTTACAGAGAGAGGGAGGGTTGTAGGGGCTGGATGGGGTTACAGAGAGAGGGAGGGTTGTAGGGGCTGGATGGGGTTACAGAGAGAGGGAGGGTTGTAGGGGCTGGATGGGGTTACAGAGAGAGGGAGGGTTGTAGGGGCTGGATAGGGTTACAGAGAAAAGGAGAGAGGGAGTGTTGTAGGAGGTTATAGAGAGGGAGAGTTGTAGGAGGTTAGAGAGAGGGAGAGTTGTAGGAGGTTAGAGAGAGGGAGAGTTGTAGGAGCTGGAGGATGTTACAGAGAGGAGGAGGGTTATAGGGGCTGAATGGGATTAGAGAAAGAGGGAGGGTTGCAGAGGCTAGAGGAGGTTACAGAGAGAGAGAGGGAGGGAGGGTTATAGGAGGTTACAAAAAGAGGGAGGGTTGTAGGGGCTGGAGGCATTTACACAGAGATGGAGTGTTGTTGGGACTGGGGGAGCTTACAGAGAGAGGGAGGGTTGAAGGGGCTGGAGGAGGTTACAGAGAGAGGGAGGGGTGTAGGGGCTGGAGGAGGTTACAGAGAGAGGGAGGAGTTCTAGGGGCTGGTGGAGGTTAGAGAGAAAGGGAGGAGTGTAGGGGCTGGAAGAGGTTACAGAGAGAGGGAGGGTTGTAGAGGCTGGAGGAGGTTACAGAGAGAGGGAGGGGTGTAGGGGCTGGAAGTTACAGAGAGGGAGGGGTGTAGGGGCTGGAGGAGGTTACAGAGAGAGGGAGGGGTGTAGGGGCTGGAGGAGGTTACAGAGAGAGGGAGGGGTGTAGGGGCTGGAGGAGGTTACAGAGAGAGGGAGGGGTGTAGGGGCTGGAGGAGGTTACAGAGAGAGGGAGGGGTGTAGGGGCTGGAGGAGGTTACAGAGAGAGGGAGGGGTGTAGGGGCTGGAGGAGGTTACAGAGAGAGGGAGGGGTGTAGGGGCTGGAGGAGGTTACAGAGAGAGGGAGGGGTGTAGGGGCTGGAGGAGGTTACAGAGAGAGAGTTAAGGCCCCAGAAAACACTGGATGAGAAATTCACAATTGTGACATTTCTGGACTAGGAGCCAATGTTTGAGACTTGGTGCAAGTTAGGCAGCATACTTTTGGATAAGCTCAAGTTTATGGATGTTGCAAGATGCCAGAGTAGTCAAGAAGAACACACTGGAATAGTTGAGTCTGGAAGTCTGGAAAATTGCGATAAGGATTTCAGCAGTAAGTGGGCTGAGACAGAGATAATGTGGTTACAGAATTGAAAGTAGGCAGTGTTATGATGGAGAGGATGTGGTTGGAAATTAAATAGTACGTCATGACTGTGTAGTGGGACTTACCTCCAGTGTGGTTTGGTAGAGTCGGACGGTCAAGTTCTGATGAAAACCTGTTCCTCTTGGATCATGGATTACCCCAAGTCTTGTAATAATGATGGGATGGAGAACTCGGAAGTCAATCTTTGATACCTTGCTACCAAGCAATGTGGAAGCAGGAGTTCCAATCAAAGTGACGGCTTCAATTTCCTGTCCTGTAACTGCAGAAAGCAAAAGGTAAAATTTACATTTGTATAGCATCTTTCACAGACTTAAGAGTTTCACAGCCAATTAATTACCTTTGTAGTGTCGTCATTGTTGTAACATAGGAAACCCATTCACCAACTCACACACAGGAAGATCCCACCAGCAATATGGTAATGACCTGATCATCTGATTTCATGATGTTTGGAGAACAAAAAGTCTAATAGAAACAGAAGATAGGAGCAGGAGGAGGCCATTTGGCCCTTCGAGCCTGCTCCGCCATTCATCACGATCATGGCTGATCGTCCAACTCAATAGCCTAATCCTGCTTTCTCCCCATAGCCTTTGATTCCATTCACCCAAAGTGCTATATCCAGCCACCTCTTGAATATATTCAATATTTTGGCATCAACTATTTCCTGTGGTAATGAATTCCACAGGCTCACCACTCTTTAGAACCATAGAAAATTACAGCTCAGAAACAGGCCTTTTGGCCCTTCTTGTCTGTGCCGAACCTTTTTTTGCCTAGTCCCACTGACCTGCACTTGGACCATATCCCTCCACACCCCTCTCATCCATGAACCCGTCCAAGTTTTTCTTAAATGTTAAAAGCGACCCTGGATCTACCACTTTATCCGGAAGCTCATTCCACACTCCCACCACTCTCTGCGTGAAGAAGCCCCCCCTAATATTCCCTTTAAGTTTTTCTCCTTTCACCCTTAACCCATGCCCTCTGGTTTTTTTCTCCCCTGGCCTCAGTGGAAAAAGCCTGCTCGCATTCACTCTATCTATACCCATCAAAATCTTATACACCTCTATCAAATCTCCCCTCATTCTTCTACGCTCCAGGGAATAAAGTCCCAACCTATTCAATCTCTCTCTGTAACTCAGCTTCTCAAGTCCCAGCAACATCCTTGTGAACCTTCTCTGCACTCTTTCAACCTTCCTGTAACTAGGTGACCAAAACTGTACACAATACTCTAAATTCGGCCTCACCAATGCCTTATATAACCTTACCATAACACTCCAACTTTTATACTCGATACTCCGATATATAAAGGCCAATGTACCAAAGGCACTCTTTACGATCCTATCCACCTGTGACGTCACTTTTAGGGAATTCTGTACCTGTATTCCCAGATCCCTCTGTTCAACTGCACTCTTCAGAGTCCTACCATTTACCCTGTACGTTCTACTTTGGTTTGTCCTTCCAATGTGCAATATCTCACACTTGTCTGCGTTAAATTCCATTTGCCATTTTTCAGCCCATTTTTCTAGTTGGTCCAAATCCCTCTGCAAGCTTTGAAAACCTTCCTCACTGTCCACTACACCTCCAATCTTTGTATCATCAGCAAACTTGCTGATCCAATTTACCACATTATCATTCAGATAATTGATATAGATGACAAACAACAATGGACCCAACACCGATCCCTGCGGCACACCACTAGTCACAGGCCTCCACTCAGAGAAGCAATCCTCCACAACCACTCTCTGGCTTCTCCCATTGAGCCAGTGTCTAATCCAATTTACTACCTCCCCATGTATACCTAGCGACTGAACCTTCCTAACTAACCTCCCATGAGGGACCTTGTCAAAGGCCTTGCTGAAATCCAGGTAGACAACATCCACCGCCTTCCCTTCATCCACTTTCCTGGTAACCTCCTCGAAAAACTCTAATAGATTGGTCAAACATGACCTACCACGCACAAAGCCATGTCGACTCTCCCTAATAAGTCCCTGTCTATCCAAATATTTGTAGATCCTATCCCTTATCACACCTTCCAATAACTTGCCCACCACCGACGTCAAACTTACTGGCCTATAATTTCCCAGATTTCTTTTGGAACCTTTATTAAACAACGGAACAACATGAGCCACCCTCCAATCATCTGGCACCTCCCCCGTGAATACTGACATTTTAAATATGTCTGCCAGGGCCCCTGCAAGTTCAACACTAGCTTCCCTCAAGGTCCGTGGGAATACCCTGGGTGACCTTTGGGCGAAGAAATGTCTCCTCACCTCCATCCTAAATGGTCTACCCTTAATCCTCAGACTGTGGCATCTGGTTCTGGACTCCGCCACCATCGGGAACATCCTCCCTGCATTTACCCTGTCTAGTCCTGTTAGAATTTTATAAGTCTCGATGAGATCCCCCTTCATTTGTCTGAATTCCAGCGAAAACAATCCTAACCCAATCAATCTCTCCTCATACATCAGTCCGGCCATCTCCAGAATCAGCCTGGTAAACCTTCGCTGCACTCCCTCGAGAGCAAGAACATCCTTCCTCAGAAAAGGAGACCAAAGCTGCACACAATATTCTAGGTATGGCCACACCAAGGCCCTGTATAATTGCAACAACACATCCCTGTTCCTGTACTCGAAACCTCTCGCAATGAAGGCTAACATACCATTTGCCTTCTTTATTGCCTGCTGCACCTGCAAGCTTACCTTCAGCGACTGGTGCACAAGGGCACCCAGGTCCCGCTGCACACTCCCCTCTCCCAATTTACAGCCACTCAGGTAGTAATCTGCCTTCTTGTTTTTGCCTCCAAAGTGAATAACCTCACATTTACCCAAATTATACTGCATCCGTCACCCAACCTGTCCAGATCATTCTGAAGGATCTCTGCATCTTTGTCACAGTTCTCCCTCCCACCCAACTTGGTATCATCTGCAAACTTTGAGATGTTACATTTTGTTCCCTCATCCAAATCATTAATATATATTGTGAATAGGTGGGGTCCCAGTACTGATCCCTGTGGCAGCCCACTAGTTACTGCCTACCAATTTGAAAAGCACCCCTTAATTCCTACTCTTTGCTTCCTCTCTGCCAATCAATCCATCTCAATACACTTCCCCCAGTCCCATGCACTTTAATCTTGCACGATAATCTCTTGTGTGGGATTTTGTCAAATGCTTTCTGAAAGTTCAAATATGCCACATCGACTGGCTCCCCCTTGTCAACTCTACTAGTTACTTCTTCAAAGAATTCCAACAGATTTGTCAAGCATGATTTCCCCTTCATAAATCCATGCTAACTCTGTCTGATCCTGCCACTGCTTTCTAAATGCTCCGCTATAAAGTCCTTGATAATGGATGCGAGAATTTTCCCCATTACTGATGTTAAGCTTACTGGTCTATAATTCCCTGTTTTCTCTCTACCTCCCTTTTTGAATATTGGAGTGACATTCGCTACCCTCCAATCTGCAGGGACTATTCCAGAGTCTATAGAATCCTGGAAGATGACCACCAATGCATCCACTATTTTTAGAGCCACTTCCTTAAGTACTCTGGGATGTAGATTATCAGGCCCTGGGGATTTATCCACCTTCAATTCCATCAATTTTCCCAGCACTATTTCTCTACTAATATTGATCTCCCTCAGTTCTTCCCTCTCACTAAATCTTGCATTCTCCAATATTTCTGGCATTTGATTTGGGTCCTCTTTTGTGAAGACAGAACCGAAGTATGTATTCAGTTTCTTTGTCCCCTATTATACATTCACTCGTTTCTGTCTGTAGGAGACCTACATTTGTCTTCACCAACCTCTTTCTCTTCACGTATCTATAGAAACTCTTGCTGTCAGTTTTTATGTTCCCTGCAAGCTTACTATCGTACTGTATTTTCCCTTCTTAATCAATCCCTTGGTGATTAATGATGACTATGAAACCATCATTAAATGACATTAAAACCCATCTGGTTCACTCATGTCCTTTAGGGAAGAAAATCTGCCGTCCTTATCTGGTCTGACCTACATGTGACTGCAGAGTCACAGCAATGTGGTTGACTCTCAAAAGCCCTCTGAATTGGTTGAGCAAGCTATTCAGTTGAAGGACAATTAATGATGGGTAACAAATGCTGGCTTAGACAGTGACAGTCATGTGAAGTGAATAAAAGAAACACATGAACACAGCAATTCAATCATCGCCATCAAGACTGACCTGGGTTTGTAAAGTTGAGCAGTTGACAGGAGTAAGGATCCTCTCTGTCCTCATCGGGAATGTCGCAACCATAAGTTCCAATTATAAACTTTGCAAGGACACTGCAAATCAAGAGAGGGAGGAAGAATAATGCATTTTCTTTCATAACAGTAGTGACTGTTGTAGTGTAGCAAATTTGCAAACAGAGCAGCAAGCTCTCACAAACGGCCAGACAATCTATTTTTATGTTGAGCGAGAAGCCAGGACTGTCCCGCTGTTCTCTGAAATAGTGCCGTGACTGTGCCATTTACACTCACCCAAGCAGACAGATTGAAGTTTGGTTTAATGTCTCATTTGAAAGATGGTGCTTCCAACATGCAATACTCCCCCAGTATTGCTCCGGGGGCAACTGCCTGGATAACATGCTCAAACTCACTGGAGTGGGAATGGAATCCATAACCTTCTGGCTCAGTGGCATGATAGGCACAGAGTTAAGTGACATAGACTGATTGCGATCAACCCAGGGCTTGGGGGCGATGACAAGGCACTGGATGAGGGAGATAAAGCAATGGAGGGGAGAAGAAATGGACCCAGAGCACCAGCAGCACAGACCCAGGGGGGAATAGAGCCAAGGCATTGGCAGGGTGGAGCAAAAAGAGGCAAAACCAAGGGTGGTGGGGAAGTTGTGATAGATCCAAGGCAATAGAGGACAGTGGGGGGAATTGACCCGTGGTGTAAGGTTGAGATGCAGATTACACCCAGGTACAATGTTAGATTGCCCACCGAGGCCATAAAGTGAATCATCCACCCTGCATACCACCCCCTTTAACACACACACACACACACACGCGCACACGCGCACACACACACACACACACACAATGACCAGCACGAGAAGAGAAAATAGAATGCTAAGCCTATGCACCGTATGAGAAGACATTTATCAGACTCAACATCAAGTTTAACAATATCAGATGTTAACCACTATCACCATATCTTTGGACAGCAACATATGGGAATGCTTCTGCTGTTGTTCTGTTGGCACCTAAATTCCATACATAATACTTTTCACAGCCAATTGTGTCTATGCTGGCTTGCTAAAGGAGCAATTCACCTTGTACCAATCAGCCTTTTCCCCGTAGCCCTGCACATTCTTCCTTTTCAGATAATAATCCAATTCCCTCATGATCGATCCTGCCTTCATCACACACTCAGGCAGTGCATTCGCTGTGTGAAAATGTTTTTCCTCATGTCACCATTGCTTATTTTGTCACTTAAATCTATGCTTTCTCCTTCTCGATCCTTCCACCAATGGGAACACTTTTTCCCTATCTAGACACCTCATGATTTTGAATACCTCTATCTCCTCTCAACCTTCTCTTCTCAAACAGAAAAACAGCCCAAACCTCTCCAATATATCCTCATCCCATTCTTGAGAATATTTTCTACACTCTCTCATCTTTCCTAAAGTGTAGCCCCCAGAAGTGAACCTTCTATACTGGTTCTCGGGTGTATTATCCGCCTGACAGCTCTCATAAGCACACTTTTTCTTCAACTTAATCCTTATATCTTTTATTATCTAAGGTGCTCTGAATTTGTTTGCTCTACTTTTCCCTTTTGTGGGATCATGCCTTTTTCTGTGCCAAAACATTCTCTGCTTGAAGGCAGCCAGTTGGTCAGTTACAGCTCAGTTACGGGCAGCACGGTGGCACAGTGGCACTGCTGCCTCACAGTGCCAGGGGCCCGGGTTCAATTCCCGACTTGGGTCACTGTCTGTGCGGAGTTTGCACATTCTCCCCGTGTCTGCGTGGGTTTCCTCCGGGTGTTCCAGTTTCCTCCCACAGTCTGAAAGATGTGCTGGTTGGGTGCATTGACCCGAACAGGTGCTGGAGTGTGGCGACTAGGAAGTTTCACAGTAACCTCATTGCAGTGTTAATGTAAGCCTTACTTGTGACTGATAAATAAACTTTAATAAATAAACTTTCAGTTCTGCCCAACAATCTTTGATCAGTGGAAGGCATTCATAACCGAGATTTTACAGGCAGTTTAGACATGTCCCTACAAGGAAAAAGGGCGGTACTGCAAAATCTCGAGCTCCCTGGTTATCCAGCAACACAGTAAGAGTCTTAACAACACCAGGTTAAAGTCCAACAGGTTTATTTGGTAGCAAATGCCATTAGCTTTCGGAGCACTGCTCCTTCGTCAGATAGAGTGGAAATCTGCTCTCAAACAGGGCATACAGAGACACAAAATCAAGTTACAGATTTTTTACTTGATTTTGTGTCTCTGTGCCCTGTTTGAGAGCAGATTTCCACTCTATCTGACGAAGGAGCAGCGCTCCGAAAGCTAATGGCATTTGCTACCAAATAAACCTGTTGGACTTTAACCTGGTGTTGTTAAAACTCTTACTGTGTTTACCCCAGTCCAGCACCGGCATCTCCACATCATATCCAGCAACATTCAGGATAAGATCAAGCAGAAAAAGAAAGCTAATGACAGTTATGACTAGCTTCATACTGTCCAAGGCCTAGAGGCATGTAGAAAATACAGGGGTGAAGTAACAAAAGGAATTAGGAAAGGGAAGAAACAATGCAAAAAAATACTGGCAGGTAAAATCAATGAGAAAACGCAAATATGTTTTACCAGTACATTTAAAGCAAGAGAATGACTAAGGAAAGAGTAAAGCCTCTCAAATATGTACAGTATAACTTAATTATTAATGCTAAAGGTGTGGACAGGGTTCTCAATATGTACTTTGTCTTCACAAAAGAGAGAGATGATGCAGATATTCTAGTTAAAGAGGAGGAATGTGAAATATTAGATGCAATAAGCATAATGAGAGAAGAAGTACTGGAGCGAGTGGCATCCTCGAAGGTGGATAAATCACCAGGGTCTGATGGATTGTATCCCAGGCTGTTAAAGGGAGCCAAGGAGGAAATAGTGGATGTCTGAAGGTCAGAGATCTGAGATATAGCTGAGGTCCAGAGAATTGGATGACTGTGAATCTTGTACCATTATTTAAAATGGTGCAAGGGGATAGGCCAGAAAATGATAGGCTTGTCATTCGGACTTTGGTCATGGGCAAATTATTGGAATCAGTTCTGGGAGACAGTATGTACTGTCATTTTGAAAAAAAATGAATTGATCAGGGATAGTCAGCATTTTCCGTTAGGGGAAGATTTTGTCTTACTGACATAATCAAATTTTTTGAGGAAGTAACAAGGAAGATTGATGAGGGTGGTGCAATGGATGTTTTCTAAATGGGTTCAAGTAAGGCATTTGACAAGATTCCACATGGCAGACTGATCAGAAAAGTGAAATCCCATGGGATGCAGGGGAAGATGGCAAGTTGGATCCAAAATTGGCTCAATGACAGGAAAAAAGGGTAATGGTTGATGTATGTTTTTGAGATTTGAAAGCCATTTCGAGTGGCATTCCACGGGGCTCAGTGTTGCGTCCCTTGCTGTTTGTTGTATAAATGACTGATTTGGACTTAAATGTGAAAGCATGATCGGGAAATTTTCAGATGATGCATAACTTGGCCACATAATTGGTTGTGAGGAGAATAGCAGTTGTTTCCAGAATTATATCAATGGTTTGGTTGAGTGGGTGGAAAAATGGCAAATGGAATTAAAGTTGGAAGAACGTAAGAGGTAATGCATTTAGGCTGGGCAAACAATAAAGAGGAGGATATTGAGAAGGATTGAGGAAGTGAGAGACTGTACATCCACAGATCATGCCTCCCACATTTAAGTCCAAATCATTCATGTATAAAACAAACAGGACAGGCGGATAAGGTGGTAAAGAAAGCTTACGGAATGCTTTCTTTTATTGGATGAGGTATTGAATACAAAAGCAGGGATGTAATGCCGGAACTGAATAAAAAGCTGGTTAGGCCACTGCTGGAGTTTGTGCACAGTTTTGGTCACCACATTACAGGAAGAACACAATTATTCTGGAGAGAGTAAAGAGAAGATTCACAAGAATGTTGCCAGGGCTTGAGTTGAGAATTGCAGCTACGAGTAAAGACTGGATAGGCTGGGGCTGTTTTCCTTCGAACCGAAGAGGCTGAGGGGTGACTTGGTTGAGGTGTACAAAATTATGAGGGGCCGAGATAGAGTAGACAGGAAGAACTTGTTTCCCCTAGCAGAGAGGTCAGTTACAGGGGCTGTGACGCTACTGTGCCTTTAAGAAATGTATTTTTAAACCATATTCTCTGCAGTTCTAAGCAGCTTTGTTTTTTTTGATTGTGGCACCGACGGCCTGATTAGTTGTCCTTTTATTGCTGCTTAAATGGTTTAATTGGGGTTTTCAGGCTAAGGGGTGACTTAATTGAGGTGCACAAAATTATTAAGGGTCTAGACAAAGTAGACAGGAAAGACCTATTTCCCCTAGCAGAGGGGGCAGAGATTTAAGGTGATTGGTAGAAGGATTAGAGGGAACCTGAGGAAAGTCTTTTCCATTCAGAGAGTGGTGGGCATCTGGAATTCACTGCTTGTATTGATGGCTGAGGCTGGAATGCTTAACTCATTTCAAAGATACCTGGATCGGCATCTGAAATGCTGTTATCTGTAAGATAACAGACCAGGTGCTGGAAAATGGGAAAAACAGGGGCGGATAGGTTAGTACTGCTGCCTCACAGCGCCCGGGACCCCGGTTCAATTCCAGCCTCGGGTCACTGTCTGTGTGGAGTCTGCACATTCTCCCCGTGTCTGCGTGGGTTTCCTCCGGGTGCTCCGGTTTCCTCACACAGTTCAAAGATGTGCGGGTTAGGTTGATTGGTTGTGCTAAATTGACCTTATTGTCAGGGAAATTAGCAGGGGAAATATGTGGGGTGATGGGAATAGGATCTGGGTGGGATTGTGGTTGGTGCAGATTCGATGGGCCAAATGGCCTCCTTCTGCACTGTAGGGATTCTATGATTCTAGTTTCTTTTATCTCTCTCTGTTGGCCAGCGCAGACATGATGGGCTGAATGGCCTCTTTCTGCACTGTAACCTTGCTCTGTTTTTAAGAAGCAGGTCTCACATTATTGTGCACTCTTCTCCGCTGCTTTTTTAATGTAAAAATTCTTCAGAAAGAGAAGTTGACCACTCCAATGGCCTGCTACTCACCGCTGGTTTAGATGCTGTAGATGTCCCAGCCAAGTGTTCCTGAGTGCATTGCGCAATTCATGGTGGCGTCGAGCTGACAATATACCAATCACAATATCGTACTGATCTGCTGTCCACTCTGGAAACAGGAAATCAACATTCGGGAGAAGGAATATAAAGAAAAAACCTGTATTACAGAGCACCTTCCGTGACATTAGGCTATCCCAAAGTATTCTAAAGTCCTTTGGTGAATTCTTCTGCTATTCTTTAAATAAGACCATTGATTATCTTATGTCAAACTGAGGGAACTGGCGTGTCTTGGCTTAATGCTTCATGTTTCAAAGATAGCACCTCTGACAGTGCCTTCCTCCCTCAGTGCTGCACTGGAACACTCAGCCTGGATTATGACCTCAAGTCTCTGGTGCAGGAGCTGTACCACAATTTCTGAATCAACCTTAAATCAGGAGAACATTTGAACATTACAATTTTTTCCCCCCCAAAATATATTTAATTCTTAAAATTTATAAGAGGTACATTATGCAAATTTAACATGACACAAAGTGCAAAATAAATCAGTTTCTTCTGCTTATTTATTAGTGTCACAAGTCGGCTTACATTAACACTGCAATGAAGTTACTGTGTCGCCACACTCCGGCGCCTGTTCCGGTACACTGAGGGAGAATTTAGCACGGTCAATGCACCTAACCAGCACGTCTTTCAGACTGAGGGAGGAAACCGGAGCACCCGGAGGAAACCCACACAGACACGGGGAGAAGGCACAAACTTTGCACAGTTAGTGGCCCGAGACAAGAATTGGACCCAGGTCCCTGGCACTGTGAGGCAGCAATGCTAACCGCTGTGCCACCGTGATGCCCAATACAATTCCAATTTCAAAACAATATCTTGCATTCAGAGATCCCACACCACACTTAAAGTTACAGGTTATATTTACAAGATTCATTTCATATCAAACATACAGCTCGATGGGTTTTACACTATTTCTAGTCTCTCAGTATCTATGCGCCTTGCACAGTGGCTCTTCCAGCAGTTGCCCCAAGCTTTAACGCACGTTATAACTTATTAAACAGAGACTCTATGTAGCAAATAAAGCCGATTTCCTCAATTAAACAGTGAAAAACACCAGTATATTCCGCAGTGTTTGCTTGGTCAGCAAAACAACAATGTCTACTTACAAAGAGTGTCTGTGAACTGTAGCAAGCAGAAGTGATAAACAAAACTATAGCAAAGTCTCCTCATAAAAGCAGGATTGTTCCTTCAGCAAAATGTGGTTTGGAGAACAGTTAGATTAGACAAATAATGAGCATAATAACAATCCCAGCCACAGTGGTTAGCACTGCTGCCTCACAGCGTCAGGGACCTGGGTTCAATTCCTGGCTTGGGTCACTGTCTGTGTGGAGTTTGCACATTCTCCCCATGTCTGTGTGGGTTTCCTCCGGGTGCTCCGGTTTCCTCCCACAGTCTGAAAGACGTGCCGGTTAGGTATATTGGCCATGCTAAATTCTCCCTCAGTGTACCCGAACAGGTGCCAGAGTGTGGCGACTAGTGGATTTTCACAGTAACTTCATTGCAGTGTTAATGTAAGCCTACTTGTGACAGTAATAAATAAACTTAAACTGACATCAGTGTGGGCTCCAGGTGTTATTGACAGGGGAATTACCCAAATCATCTCAAATCTAGATTACGCTATCACTACATACAACCAGTATTTTGTTTCTTTGAACGAGAGTTGGGTGTGCTCATAGCATGGTCATAATCTTTGGACCCAAATAAAGTCAAAAATATGTTACATAATCGACACGGAAAGTCAGCAATGTTGACTATATTACTGTTGAAATTCAACAGCAACTTAAATTTGATCTCAATATCAATTCTTTACAGGTCGAGTTTTACAGCAGTTTGAAGCTGATTAATCAATGCCTTTAAACACTATCAATAATTCTTTTGGTTTCCTTCTTCCAGCTGGCAGAGTAGAACCCTCTCCTCTTGTTACTGCTCCTTGAGGTAGCTGAATGGCTCAGGACAAGTAAGGAGTTAAGACAATGGGGTTTTGAACATCAAGAGGAAACACTTGGCAACTGGTTCATGGGGTGTGTAAAGTGGCCACAGTGCAGCAGTCAGATAGTGATCATTATGGAGACTGGTCAAAACCATCTCTGGCAGCACATCCTGTGATTTCTACATTGTCTACTCGAAATGAGCAATGAAGATTGCTCCTCCATTCGCTACTTTTGCTTCTGTGATGTCAATACCAACATGTGATACAAGAAAAGGGTACCTGAGTGAGACTAATTGGTTAGCTCAATTCAGAGGGCTGGCACAGGTATGAAGTGGTGAATGATCTTCTTCTGTAAGATTCAGTGAGGAAGCAATAAAACACTGAGTGAATTTGCATTCTTAGCTAATAGAGTCACAGAGCTGAACGGAAACAGGCCCTTCAGCCCAACTGGTCCATGCCGACCATGGTGCCCTCCCAACTAGTCCCAATTGCCCGCATTTGGCCCACATCTCTCTAATCCGTTCCATGTATTTATCCAAATGCTTTTTAAATGTTGCCATTGTCCCTGCCTCAACCACTTTCTCTGGCAGCTCATTCCAGACACGCACCACCCTCTGTGTGAAGAAGTTGCCCCTCAGGTTCCTTTTAAATCTTTCCCCTCTCACCTTAAATCTATGCCCGCTAGTTTTCAATTCCCCCACCCTGGGGAAAATGACTGTGTGCATTCATCCTATCTACACCCCTCGTGATTTTATAAACCTCAATAAGATCACCCTCTCATTCTCCTATGTTCCAAGGGATAAAGCCCTAGCCTGGCCAACCTCTCCCTAGAACTCAGGCCCACAAGTCCTGGCAACATCCTCGGAATCTTGGATAATGCTCAATATTTTTGAATGATTTACCCAGTTTCAAATAGATGCAGAACCATATTGCTTCTTATCGAAGCAGCCAATTACAAATCTTATGTTGGGAAGGAGTGCTTTTCTTTTTCCAATTGAATGAGTTCACCTGCCTCGTATACAGTAATCTCTTCCCTCATCCTTCCTCTATTGTTTCTGTTCTGTCTACCGTCTTGTCCGAGTGGCGTTGTCCCTCGACATTGCACTGAAACCAGTAAGTGGACCTGGGCATCTCACTGTGATTTGCTCTAGTTTACTGGCAACGGCAATGGAGAACTCAACGTGAACTAACAAACGCATGAACCCGTGTCCATTCACTCGGGGCCAGTTTGGTAGAAACTGCAACTTAATGCACTGCTATTGCGAAAAAAAGGGAAACTCACCTTTATACTTGGGGGAGCAATGAAGGCCCATGACTTAAAAATAATTTTACAGCAAAGAAGCCAGACATTCTGCTCAATTACTCCATGTCATTGTTTACACTCGACACAACTTCTTTTCATCGCATCTCAGCAACTTATCCCTCTCCCTCATGTCTGTATATCTAGCTTTCCCTTAAATGTTTTACCAAGATTTCATTTATATACAATTTCATAATCACTGAAAAAGATTTGGGTGATGCAAACCAACTACTGCATGATACGTTCTCGCTCATTTACTGTTCGATTCTTCTCCGATTATCTTCCCTCCTGATTTACACTCTCTTCCTACCTTTCCTCAAACTCTCCATCTCTGATTGGTATGCATTCCTTGAGATTTATTGGTGAACACAGTTTGAATATGGCAGTGAAGTTGTTCAACTTCCCATCACTCTCCAATGACTATAAAGAGAACCAGAAAGGTGAAAAAGTAAAACAGAACACAGGGGAATAAAATATTATCCTCATCCCACCTCAGCGAGCGTCACGGCCTCTTTAAATCATCCGGCTATGTTTGACGCACTCCAACTTGAATTTTTATAAATTGAAATGAAAGATTTATGACATACCCTAAATATGACATGCTGAAGATTTTTCTTATCTTTTTGGATTTTGTTCTTAACAAAATACTGGACAATTTTATGATCCCATTATGCAGATTAAAGTGACGCACAAAAACAATTTTGTTGAAAGCACTGAGTTGATTGAAGTAGTCTTTCATCTCAAATCTTTTCATAGTGAGAGAAGAGCATAACACTTCATTGTAATCCATCAACAGACCCTCCTGCAGTAACAGGGTGTTCATCAATAATTAGTCTCAGTGTAGGAGGCTTGTTTCCCTCTACTCCTCAATGGCGAAGGACAGGTGGATAACAAATGGATTCAAATTGGGAAAATACGTCGGCCAGATGTATTTCTCCCAATCTATGCCCTTTGAATCCCGGATGCAAGGCCCACCAAATATCCAAGGAAAGCTCCAAATATAATTTCTCAGCCATGACCTGTGCGCTTGCCCGTCCGGATGAGCCCTGATCAAGTAGGGTTGAAAGTCCAAGTTGTACAGTAAAAACAATAGGATCATTTATTTCAAACCGTCTGGCACACTAAGACAAAGGCAAAATGTTCAAAGCACAAGTCAGGATTGTGATGGAATATTCTCCACTTGCCTGGATTAATGCAGTTCCAACAACACTTGAGAAGCTCGACAGCATCCAGGACAAAGCATCCCGCTTGATTGACTCCCCATCAACAAACATTTACTCCTTCTATCACCAATGCACAGTGGCAGCAGTGTGTATCATCTACAAGATGCACTGTAGCAACTCACCAAGGCTCCTTAGGCTTCCAAGGCTTCCAAAGGCACTACTACTTCCATCTAAAAGGACAAGGGCAGCAGATACCGGGGAACACCACCACCAGGAAGTTCCCCTCCAAGTCACTCACTATCCTGTCTTGGAAAAACATCGCTGTTCCTTCACTGTCGCTGGGTTAAAATCCTAGAATGACCTTCTAACAGCACTGTGGGTGTACCTACATCACAATGGTTAAAGAAGGAACACACCACCACCCTCTCAAGGGTTATTAGGGATGAGTAATAAATGTTGGCCTAACCAGCGACACCCACATCCCTCGAATAAATTTTTAAAAGTACTGCAGATGGTGGAAATCTGAAATAAAAGCAGAGAATGCTGGAAATAAACAGCAAATCAGGTGATTTCATGAAAGCTCACTGGTCTGAATGTTAAAATTTTATTCTCCTCACAGATCCTGCTAGACCTGCTGAGCATTTCTGTTACTTGTTGCAATACGTTTTCTGCTTGGTATGAGTGTTTAAGTAATGTACATCACAGTCACTGAGAAAAATACACAGCCAAATCTACTCCAGTATCTCGCTCAAGCATGCAGAGCTTTATCGAATTTAAAAGTCACCCACAATTCAAGAGATAACCTGTTCAGTGGAACAAACAGAATAAAATGTCCCAATGCCCTAAGCGAGTCTAAGTTGTTGATAGACTTGTGACAACACACCCTGAGATCTTTCACAAGGATGGGAGACATATATTTTTATCATATTGAAGGATATGATACGGTGGCACAGTGGTTATCACTGCTGCCTCACAGCGCCAGGGACCCTGGTTCAATTCCGGGCTTGGGTGACTGTCTGTGTGGAGTTTGCAAGTCCTCCC
Source organism: Mustelus asterias (assembly GCF_964213995.1). Lineage (NCBI taxonomy): Eukaryota > Metazoa > Chordata > Chondrichthyes > Carcharhiniformes > Triakidae > Mustelus > Mustelus asterias. Next base: position 139,661,079 of record NC_135805.1, read on the forward strand.
CGTGTCTGCATGGGTTTTCTCCGGGTGCTCCAGTCCAAAGATATGCCAGTAAGGTGGATTAGCCATGTTAAATTGACCCCAGTATCAGGGGCACTAGCAAGGGTAAATATGTGGGGTTACGGGAATAGGGCCTGGGTGGGATTGTTGTCGGTGCAGATTCAATGGGCCAAATGGCCTCCTTCTGCACTGTAGGGATTCTATTGGGAATCTATTGATTTCTATTGAAAACAGGGCATTTGTCTCAACCAGTCTTTGCCAATGTTAATCTTTCACACATGCCTCCTTTCTCTTTATTTCAACTCACCAGCACATCCTGTTGTCCCTTGTCCTTGGGGTTAGCACTGCTGCCTCACAGCGCCAGGGACCTGGATTCGATTCCCGGCTTGGGTCACTGTCTGTGTGGAATTTGCACCTTCTCCCCGTGTACATGTGGGTTTCCTTAGGTTTCCTCCCACAGTCCAAAAGTGTTGCATTGGCCATGCTAAATTCTCCCTCAGTGTACCGCTGTGTATCCGAACAGGTGCCGGAGTGTGGCGACTAGGGGATTTTCACAGCAACTTCATTGCAGTGTTGATGTAAGCCTACTTGTGAGGTTAATAAATAAATAAAACTTCCCCTTAAACTTTATTCGTCTCAACTACTCCAGTGGTAGCGAGTTCCACAGTCCCACTACTCTCTGGATAAGAATGTTTCTCCTGAATTCCCTACTAGATTAGTGATGGTTATTAGTGACAATTTTCAATTTATGGTCCCCTGGTTTTGGGACTCTCCAACGAATCTGCCTCTCTTTTTTCTCCAACCCTCCTGATTTTCTATTATTTTGTTCTCTTTTCCGAGGTCAGTGACCACCCATGTAGCGGGCCAGCACACTGTGGAAAACTACCCTGTTCTTCTGTGAATCATGTCATGGCTCACCTGAGAGGGCAAACAAAGCCGATTTAACGTGTCATTTGAAAGATTGCATCTTTGATGGTGTAGTGTTCTCTCAGTACTGCACTGGACTGTGGGCTCAAGTCACAGGAATGTGGCCTTCTAATTCAGTGGTGGGAGCAACTTCCTACCTTATATTTCATCACTTTCTCTTTACATTTAGGAGGGGAAATTTTCAAATCCAGTGTGTTTTCATGAGGAAAAACCAAACAAATGGCCAAGAGTGACGTAGAATGCCTATCTGCTTAATATCGTTTAATCTTTTAAAAACATAACAAGCAAAGATTGCGACTGGGACACAAGTGAGCACCAACAAGGCAGTCGAATCATAGAATACCTACAGTGCAGGAGGCCATTCAGCCCATCGAGTCTGCACTGGCTCTCAGGCAGGTAATCCCATCCATGTCCCTATCCCCTCAAACCCATGTATTTACCATGGCTACCCTCACAATCTGGGACAGCACAGGGTAATTTAGCATGGCCAGGCCACCTAACCTGCACATCTTTGGACATCTTCAGAGCACTGATGAATCAGGTGGAACAACAATAATCTCTCCCTCAATGTCAGTAAAACAAAGGAGATAGTCATCGACTTCAAGAAGCATAGTGGAGGACATGCCCCTGTCTGCTTCAGTGGGGACGAAGTGAAAATGGTCAAGAGTTTCATGTTTCTAGGTGTCCAGATCACCAACAACCTGTCCTGGTCCCTCCACACCGACACTAGTTAAGAAATCCCACCAACGCCTTTCCTTTCTCAGGAGGCTAAGGAAATCTGGCATGTCCACTATGACCCTCACCAGCTTTTCCAGATGCACCATAGAAATACATCCTTTCTGTTTTGGTACAGCTTGGTATGGCTCCTCTGACCAAGACTGCAAGAAACTACAAAGAGTCGTGAATGAAGCCCAGTCCAATACTCAAACCATCTCCCATCCACTGACTCTGTTTACTGTTGGAGTAAAATCAAAATTAAAAGACACAAGATGGTTACCTGGCACAAAATGGACTCTGGGAAAAGACATTAAGATGTGCTGACTTGGGCACAGACATTGCACAGCAAGTTAAAACCTGTCAGTGTTTAAATTGCTGCAGGAAACAGATCAGACCTTGAGGCACCTTAGCTGCTTGAGATAAAGCAGACCCAAAACAATGAGTTTTTGTAACGAGATCAGCCTTTGACGGGGGAAATACATGCATAAATGTATCTACTCTATGTATAACGATGTGCTAACTGCCGATGTCCGTCCTTGTCTACTCAACGTATAACAGCTAATGTCCATACTTGTCCATTATTTGAAAATGTATAAAAGATGCTCAACTGCCATTTTAAAGTTGAGACGGTGACTGCGCGCACTGCGGAGAGCCCAGCGCTTCTCCCAAAGTTGTCCGATAAAACTGCATGTTGAATCTTTAAGTCTGACTCCGAGTGGTGATTTTCCCACATTACATTTCCTGCTGCCTCAGAAAAGCAGCCAGCATAATCAAGGACCCCATGCACCCTGGACATTCTCTCTTCCACCTTCTTCTGTCGGGAAAGAGATACAAAAGTCTGAGATCACGTACCAACCGATTCAAGAACAACTTCTTCCCTGCTGATATCAAACTTTTGAATGGACCTAGGTTATATTAAGCTGATCTATCTCAACAGCCTAGCTATGACTGTAACACTACATTCTGCACCCTCTCCTTGGGGGCGGCATGGTGGCACTGTGGTAACCAGCAGGATGTTTCCTTGTCCATCTTTGACCTGATGCCATGCAACTTCTTGGCATGCAGGGTCCATGTTGAGGACTCCCAGGACAACTCACACGCAACTGTGTACCACTGCGCTGCCAACTCTGTTGGATCTGTCCTGCTGGTGGGACAGGACTCACCCAGTGATGGTGATAAGTGGTGCCTGGGACATTTTCTGTAACGTGTGATTCCTTGTGAATGCCTATGCCAGGCTGTTGCTTTACTGGTCTGTGAGACAGCTCTTCCAATTTGGCACAAGCCCCATTGTTAATAAGGAGAAGTTTGCAGGGTTGACAGGTCAGAGTTTGTCTTTGTTGTTTCCAGTGCCTAGGCTGATGCTGGATGGTCCATCCGGTTTCATTCCTTACGCTTTTTAACAGTGGTTAGCACTGCTGCTTCACAGCACCAGGGTTCGATTCCTAGCTTGGGTCACTGTTTGTGTGGAGTTTGCACATTCTCCCCGTGTCTGCATGGGTTTACTCCATGTGCTCCAGTTTCCTCCCAGTCTGAAAGATGTGCTGGTTAGGTGGCTTGGCTATGCTAAATTCTCCCTCAGGCGCTGGAGTGTGGCGACTAGGGAATTTTCACAGTAACTTCATTGCAGTGTTAATATAAGCTACTTATGACTAATAAATAAACCTTAACTTAACCTTCTCTATGTACAGTATGCTTTGTCTGTAGAGTGCACAAGAAACAATACTTTTCACTGTAAACCAATACATGTAACAGTAATAAATCAAATCCACAGAAACCATGCGCTCCACAGTACGGCAGGGGTAGCTCTGGGGAGCAAGCACCAGCAGTGACATCACCTCGCCCTACGTCACCAGAATGCTGCTCACGCGCAGAGTGCAACCACAGATCGGGGCTTCCACAGGTACGTCACGACAATCCTGCGCACGCGCAGATCGAGACACCAAATAGGGGCGGAGCTTACGTGGTCACGTCAGAAGAAAGCCGCGGACGCGCAGGTAGGGGCGGGGCCCCGCAGGCACCCCCCACCCCGAGCCAGGCGGTTATTTGACGGTTAAATTCGCCATTTACCTCGGAACGGAACGAGGCGGCCGTGGCTGCAGTCAGGCCGCAGACCGAAAGGGATAATGATGGCGAGGACGCAGAAGCAGGCCGCCGCCAACACAGCCACGTTCCGCATTGATTGTCAGAATAGCGGCACTTCTAACCGGTTCCCCCTGCCGGTTAACGGCCAGTCCTTGGCTCCTCCTGTTACCACGGCCACCCCACCCCACCCCACCCCCAAACCCAACTCACTCCGTGGACGGCGCACTGAGGGCCGAGCCACAGCCACGTAGTGCGCAGCCGTGCTCAGCCCGGGGCACGCTGGGAGTTGTAGTCCGGTCACGCCGTCAGGTATTCAGCGTAATGACGTAAGGTGCCACGCAAAAGGACACACAGGGCCCAGGCAGGTAATATCCCCAGTGTGAGAGCTACTGGGTTACAGACAAAGGTTCACAGGTCGCATTTCCAGCAGTCTGCCTGTGGCAGCCTGACTGAGTGCATAGCACTCTTTTTTAAAATCAGAAAGTTGTGGGTTTAAGCCCTGCTTCAGAATCTTGAACCCAAATCTGATCTGACACTCCAGTGCATCGCTGCCGAAGTACTCTCAGTTTATCTATCAGTGTCACAAGTAGGTTTACATTAACGCTGCAATGAAGTTACTGTGAAAATCCCCTAGTTGCCACACTCCGCACCTATTCGGGTACACTGAGGGAGAATTTAACACGGCCAATGCACCTAAGCTGCACATTTTTTGGACTGTGGGAGGAAACCCACTGGGAGAATGTGCAAACTCCACACCGATAGTGATCCAAGCCAGAGATCGAATCTGAGTCCTTGGCACTTGAGGCAGCAGTGCTAACCACTGTGCCACCCGTACGCTGTTGGAGGTACTGTTGTTTGGATAAGGCCTTCTGTCCCCTTGGATGGCCATAAAATATCCCATTACACTTCACAAAGATGGTATTTGTCTTGCTCAATAATTATCCCTCCATCAACATCACAAAATGAGATTATCTGGTTATTATCTCCTTGTTGGTTGCGGGATTACGCTGTCAAGTTTCCCACTGTCATAGGTTATGACAGTGATTTACACTCCAAAATTGCTTCATTAGTTCAGTACTTTAGGATGGCCTGAAGTAGTGAAGGTTGATGTATAAATGCATGTCCTTTCAGAGAGGACAAAATAAACAGCCCAAGCAAGTTTGATAACTCTACATTTCTTTTAATAGCTTCACGATCCTTACTAGTCACCAAACAGAAAATGAACAAAAACACCAACCAATTTGCTTAACCCAGTCGTGGTATAACAAATTAAAGTTTGGACCAGGTCTCCGAATCCAGTTCAGTGTGAAACAAGTGTAAATACAAGTCAATACAGTTAGTTGTCTTTCAGCAATGCAGCACGTTCCAGCTGCTCCCAACGTCAGTGAAACACATTAGATAATGACTCGTTTCTCCCAGAAAACATGATACAGGTAGCAGAAAGGACCAGCAAATGAACAAAGCTTTACTCTGGAGGCATCCTAAAAAAATATTAGCACTTACAGTATAGCTCTCAAAATAAATAAATTCAACACATTCAAATGTATTCAAACTGTTATATAACTCATTGTAGATTTTTCCCCTTGCCACTATTTCCTTGAACTTCCTTCCATCCCCTTTCCTGCAGTAAGTCGCAGCGGGGGGGGTGGGATATGTTTTCACAGGAAACAGCATCGTCATTCCCAGTTGCAAACGGCCGCTCCACTCTGCTTGTGTGCCTGGATTCCACTATCTAATGGGTGGGATTGTGGTCGGTGCAGACTCGATGGGCCAAATGTCCTCCTCCTGTACTGTTGGGATTCTAATGACAGAAACTATTAGAGCCAGGCTTGATTCTGTCCTTCCACTACATCTAACATTTATTCCCCTCCGTCACTGACATATTGTCCGCTATCTGTCCTATCCACAGGATGCACTGAAACTTTAGAAAGCTTCTTCGGCTGCGCCTCCACCACCTGGAAAGTCAAAGGCAGTAGATGCATGAGAACACCACCACCTACAAGTTTCCTTCCAGGCTGCACACAATCCTGACTTAGACCTATTGGCATTCCTTCATTGTGACTGGGTCAAAATCCTGAAATGATTTACCTAACAGCACTGTGGGGACATCTTTACCACATGGATTGCAGTGGTTCAACGAAGGCAGCTCACTAATGTACATCAGTGAGCACAGGAGTGTTGGATGAATGTTTGGGTATGAGTTATGACGGTAGGTATAGGGAGTAGTTTCACTTTACAGTAAAGGTATTTCACCAGTTCCTGATATGAAAAGTAATTAAAAGCTATGTTGGGACTCCAGATTGCTGAGTAGACGCCTTGATGAATTCAAGTCTGATTGGCTGGGGCTGCATTCCACCCTGAGTCCCCTTCCTTTAAAGGTTATTTATTAGTGTCACAAGTAAGCTTACATTAACACTGCAATTAAGTTAATTTTAAAATCCCCTAGTCGCCACACTCGGGCACCTGTTCGGGTACACTGAGGGAGAATTTAGCACGGTCAATGCACCTAACCAGCACGTCTTTCAGACTGTGGGAGGAAACCCACACAGACACAGGGAGAACGTGCAGACTCCGCACAGACAGTGACCCAAGGCTGGAATTGAACCCGGGTCCCTGGCACTGTGAGGCAGCAGTGCCAACCACTGTGCCATCTGAGTGGTTTTGTATATTTTCAGTTGGATTCCAGCAGCAGAGTTGACAATCTAGAACGAGGCAAGATGTTGAAAATCCACTTCAGTCAATGTCCACTTGGGCGAAGGATGGGCACATCACCCCAGTGGCTCCTCTCTGTGTGAGACAGGTTTCTGTGAGGTGGATTTTATATCAGGTAAACAGACAATGGGGGGGAACATTGTCTTGGGAACAACATACACTCAAACTGTATTTCTGTACTGTACATTTTGTTAAACGCATGGACCTTTTAACTTTTTTTTTGAGTGACACCTTAAAGGGGCCTGCCTTTTGCACAGCCTTCATGGGAACATTTGGGTTTTCTGTAGCCTCGAGGGATCATTGCCTGTGAGGTGTTAAAAACTGGATAATGAATCTCCAGCCATTACAGTCAATGAAAATGGGGCAGAATGCAAAGCTGATTTGCTGCTTATGGCCTGGGTGGAATACACTGCTGGCATTCACCAACAGGCCTGTCACAGGCAGCAGCATTCCTTCTTGATAGCCGCATTATCCCTGGGAAGGAGGTGAGAAATCTCAACCTCGGTAAAGGAAAGCAGACATGCCACATGTTCCCTTTTCAAAATAATAAATGGAACTAACATATTAGAAATATATAATGAATATGACACTTCTGCATGCTAATGCAACTGATTTTGAAATCAAATTAAAGTTAAGAAACCCCACAGTATTACCATACAGTCCTGTAAGTTAAAATGGGAGTTGTGCACAGTTTGAGGGGAGCATCAGTTACTTCCCATTGGTCCTAGACATTTCCTATAGACTCTTCCTTTCTGAAGCACTAGAATACAACAAGGGTTTGTGACCAAACTGTACAGTGCTCTCATCAGACTACATCTCGGGTACCAGGTCAAAGTCAGGTAATTGAAAAACAGGCGCGGGGGGAACATTGAAAGGCTGGAGACAATGCACAGAAGGTCCACAAGGCTAATCTCCACCTTAGGATCCGCGATAGAAAACACTGGATAAACCTGGGTCATTTACCCTGGAAAAGAGGCACCTGGGAGATAATTCTACAGAAAGGTGCAGGTTAACGGAATGGAAAGGGTAAATCATTAAACTTGAGGGAGGTGGACAAAAGAACGTAAGATCAACCTAGTAAAAGATCATTTTCAGACTGATATCTAGAAATTCTTCACACACAGACTGATCAAGACTTGGAATGGATCCCTGGATGAAATAAACATTCTGGACTCATTTAAGACCCAATCAGATGGAGCATTGGAAGGCAGATTAGACTTCCCTTTCTGTAAGTACTTTGTGATCATGAAGCCTTAATCCAGAGTGGAGGACAATGGACTCAAGGTACCACCTTACCGATCAGGAATTCATAACATGACTAGTTTTACACAAATGGTTTCACCTTTAATAAAAAAAGGACAACTGCATTTTCTCAATGACCAATGATCCACTAGAACAGGCATGTTTCAAGGTTTGGGTTCAAGGGCTTACAAACTCTGGTTGGACATATTTCTGGGGAATCTGTTACAGAACCTCTGAACTCTTAACTCCTCCATCCATTTGTCTCTGTCTCTCTAATATTTTTATAATCTGTTTTCAAACAATGGTAAACACACAGTTCTGTAATGGCTCACGGCAGTTCCCAAGACAACAATTGTCCATTCTCAGAGACTCTTGGACAACCTTGAAAGGTTGGCAAATAAAAAATTTCCATTAAAAGAAGAAATTTCCCCCCGCTACAAGTCTGTTCCCAAGCTGTTTTAAACAATAACATATAAATAAGAGGCATCGAGAACTATAAAGATATATATCTGGCTGTTCTAACAGGAGCAGGTGGCAACTCTTTCAAGCAGATCTTCAAAAATGGTTTTAAAAAAAGGTTGAAAGAAAAGATGCAAAACAAAGCTGTTATATATCAAAGGGAGAATGAGCCAATGAGGATTGATTTTGTAAATATAGGAGTACCGGAGCCACAACTACCTGATCACCAGATCAAAAGTTAAACATTGAAATTAATTTTGAATAAATTTATAATTGGCACTGAGATACACGGTGCAATCGTGATTAAGAACTGAAAGATGTGCATTTATGGATATTATCATTTATTTGATGTACTTCAATTCGTTTTAGATGAAAAAGACTTCAAATGATCAGTTGGTGGAAGGAGGTCCGATATTCCATTAGATTTCCTGTTTGCAGAACATGCGCCTGTCTGTCTGCCACTGTAGTATCCTCAGACATGTCCAGCATCCCGACCTCAACCTGTTCCAGCTGTGGATTAGCCTTTATGTAAAGAAACTGCTTCTAACATATTGTCCTATGCTTGCCCTTCACAATCTTGCTCACATTCATGTATTCAAATCTTTTCATGGCCTCACCACTCCCTCATCACTACAACATCCAGCTCAACAGTCTTGAGAATTCTGCATTCCTATGACTCTGGCATCTTGTCCATTATCCACCAATGGCAGTTACACTTTCAGCTGTCTAGGCCCGAACTGTAGAATTTCCTCCTCAAACATTTCCCATCTACCCACTTATATAAGCTGATCCTTAAAACCTACCTTTTTGACTAAGCTTTTGGTCACCAGCCCTGATGGCATCTTTCGTAACTCATTATCAAGACTCATTCAAAATACAGTTCAGAAATGTGATGGGGCCATGTATTTTCCTGATGACGATGGAACCAACGGCCCTTCCTTATCTGTGTTCACCTTAAATCACCAAACACCAGCCTGTTGTTTCTCTCTGTGCAAGACTGAAAGCCTGAATGCCCTCCTCAACCTGCACGCAGCAATGTACTGATTCAACATGTAGAGTCTTTTTAGCATACACCAACTGTGCATTTTTTCAATTCTTTGCTCTTTGTGAAGGCAGCATTGAAACATACTCGATTTGATTCAAGGTTTCTCACTTAAGGACCTGCCTTATATTAAGTTGATCATTCTCTACACCCTAGCTATGACTGTAACACTACATTCTGCACTCTGTCCTTTCCTTCTCTATGAACGGTATGCTTTGTCTGTACAGCGCACAAGAAACAATACTTTCCACTGTATCCCAATACATGTGACAATAATAAATCAAATCAACATGACAGCTTCCCTCCTCTCATAAGAATCCCTGCATTATAAATTGGTCAGCAATAATTCTCATTTAAATTAAGTTCTCATGTTATTTGTTATGTATCTGAGTGATAGTAAATAATGGGAAAACAGAACTTTATCGTTAATGAAAACTCTGATAACTGACCCCTGGCTTCAGCATTCTCAAGCTTTCAAGTTCCCCTTGCTCCAAGAATAAATTTCATATCACAAGACTCTCTTCATCCTGCTTGGGTATAATACATTAAAGCACTGGGCAGAAATCATTGGAGATCATGGGGCGAATTGTCCCGTCCCGCCCGCCACAGGAATCGGAGGGGGCGAGGGGTGGACCATTGGAAAGGTCTGTTGACCTGGGCAGGATTTTCTGGTTTTGGGGCGAGCGTGGCCGGAAAATCCCAACCCATCTCTCTGAAGCAGTGGAGGATAATTTAGGCGGTTGCAATTTTTCTACATACTGTCGCCCTGTGATCCCCAAATATGAAATTAATTATTTAGAACATCATATCAACCTCACCCAAAAGTGAGCCTACATCTCGTTGAGTTGGAACCTTGTCTAAACTCAATCCCTATTCAGACAAATCAGACCAACAATTTATAGTAAAATACCCCAAGGTGCACTACAGGAGCTTGAAGGTATTAGGCCAGATGACCAAAAACTTGTTCAGAGGTGTGTTTTCAGGAGTATATTAGAAGGGAGAGAGAGAGGCGAGGAGGGGAATTCCAGAGCTTAGAGTCTTGACACTGAAGGCAGAGGCACAAATATTGGAAGAATTGAAATCAGAGATGCTTAAGTGGCCAGATTGGAGGAGTGTAACAATCTGAAGATTGTGGAGCTGAAAGAGATTACCCAGGGAGGAGTATGGCCATGGAGGGATTTGAAAACAAGGATAAGAATTTTGAAATTGAGATGCTGCTTAACCAGGAAACAATTTGGTCAGTGAGCAGAAGGCTGGTTGGTGAACAGGACCTGGTGCAAATAGGTAAAATTTTGGACGACCTCAAGTTTACAGAGGGTTGAGAGTGAGAGGCCGGCCAAGAGGGCACTGGAATAGTTCAGTCTAGGGTAACAAATGCATGGTTGCAGGTCCCAGCAGCAACTGAGTTGAGGCAGGGTGGAGTTTGGAGATGGTATATTGGTGAATCTAAGTGGTGTTAGTGATGGCACAAATATGTGGTTGGAAGCTCATCTCAGGATCAGATGTGACAGTCTGATTTATCTCCGGTAACCTTCAAGTATGTTTTAGGTATTACTACTGAGAAAGGCTGAACAGGCTGGGGTTCTTTTTTGGAATGCAAGGTTACCTGATGGTTTTCCACTTACAGACAAGAGCAAATATAAACATATAATGCAAATATAAAATAATCATTAACAAATCCAGTTTGGAATTCGAGAGAATCTTCTTTACTTGGTGAATTCTTTACTTAGAATATGAAACTCACTAGCCCAAGAAGTAGTCGAGGTGAATAGTATCGATAGATTAAAGGGAAGTCTGGATACGACAATGAGGGAGAAAGGAATAGAAGGACTTGCTGAAGGAAATTGGAGGAGGTGAAGTAAGGTGGGAGGAGGCTCGTGTGCAGCATAAACGCTGGTTTGGACTAGTTGGGTTGAATTGTCTAATTCAATGCTATATAACATCCCACTAATATTTCAGACATGCATTTATACGCTGATCTGTTTGATATATACATCGATTATTGTTTTAGCTCTGGAGATGTATGATTAGGAAGCATGTCAATACCATGGCCAGATTAGTTAGGATACAGATTTATCTTCCAAGAATACAATATTTTTCTTCAAATAAGTCACTTTTGTTCCTGAATCATAGTTTGACTTCAGAGTAAACATCTTTGAGCCGATACTTTGTCTCTTTGCATGAATATTCAATACTGTTGTTCTGTCTTCACTATGTAAAAATAGAATGGTCGTACTTCTCTCCAAAGCCTCTACTTCCTGTTGCCACCAGGCGATTGTGCTTATAACATTTTATATTCAACATACAAAACATGAAACATTCTAGTTAGAAAAAGTCATCTAAGTACCTACATTTCTTTAAAAAAATTTAAGTTACTGTTAAATCCTTTTGTGATTGTGCAACTGACACAAGTGTGTGCTGTCAAAAAACTATGATCAACGTAAAACACTCAGTACGGTTCATTCCCCTAGAACTGGAGCAATATTACAGCATGCACATGTGACATTCTCAACACCTGTGATCTTTTTGGACACGGTGCTTCTCACCTCATTCCCCTCCCTCCCCACCACCCCCATCTCCGCATGTTGTCAGAGGATGATGCAGAAGAACTTCTTCTCCCTGAATGGGTTTTCCGAAGCAGGCAGCGGGGCAATGAGTGGATCATCCCTAAGGTGAGCATCGCAGTAAGCCATCAGGTCGGCTGATGCCTTTGACACCTAGAATATACCAAAGAAAGACCAGTGTTAGGAATGGTTTTACCGTAATGATGTGGAGGGAAAGTATCCTGGCTGTACCGGTCTCATTACTGCGCCTTTTGTTTTAATCATTCTTGGGATATCAGCATCACTGACAAGGTTACCATTTACTGCCTATCCCTAATTGCCATCAAGAAGGTGGTGATGAGCCATTCTCTTGAATTACTGCGCCCCATTTGGTGTAGGTAAACCCACAGTGATGTTATTGGGAGGGCAATGACCAGCCTCAATCGCTCCCTCCCTCTCCCACAATTCTATTGCAGAATGGCAGCAGTTCCCTCACCACCATCGATCACTTCCCCCTGTAGGCCTGCCCCCTCTGTCCCCACCAGCAGCGTGAGGATACCTGTTCCCCGTTAGTGGGGAGCAGTTGTAAAGCCTGCTGGTGGGAACCTCTCCTGGCAGGAACCTCTCCTGGTAGGTGGTTGGGGAGTCGCTAGCGGCCTGGAGACTACCGTCCCGGGCCCGCTATTCATATGGAAGTTGAGATTTCCATATGGTAATCAGCTCTGTGCTGATTTCCGGCCTGGAGCTGATTACGTTGAAAAAAAGAGCTCGGAGACTCGCAATCAGCTGGACACTGGTTGCGAATCCTGCTAATGGCTCCCTGCTAGTGTCTACTGGCCCACTGCGCTACTCGGGCAGCGCAGCGGGCTGGGAGAATCCGGCCAAAGTGTTTGTTCAATGTCTGTCTTTTCCTCATTCCCATGGTAAATTCTCTTCTATCTCTAAGGGACCACCATTTACTTTAGTATTCTCCTTTCTCATATACTTGTAAAAAGCCCTTTGTAATCTATTTTTATATTTCTGGCTAATTTCCTCTTGTATTTTATTCTTTTACTAACTTTTTGGGGGCCCTTTCCTGGATTCCAAAATACTCCCACTCCTTAGGCGTACTACTACTCTTTGCAGCATTATAAGCCTCGTCGTTTCATCCTTGACTCCTTAGTAAACTAAGGGTGGATCTTTTCTGCAAAGTTTTTTGTTTTTAATGTAATGTATCATATCATTGTTGAACATTGAATTGTTTCTTTATATGTTTCTTACTATTTATTTACTGCCATACCTTTTAGTGGATTTACCCAATCAACCTTAGCCAGCTTTCCCATCATTCCTATGTAAATGATTGGTTGAAGTTTAAGATTCTTGTCTGTGATTGGAGTATGTTGCTGGCAAACTTAATGTGAAATTCAATAGTATTATGATCATTATTGCCTAGTCTTTTACTTTTGCTGATAATTAACTTCAGTGGATTGGATTTCTATCGACCTCAATTTTTCTAGGGTTCTTTGATGCCAAATCAGTCAAATGCTGTCTTGATATCGAGGGCAGTCACTCTCGCCTCACCAAGTTCAATTTTTTTAGTCCACATTTGGCCTAAGGCTGTAATGAGGTAAGGAACCAAGTAGCCCTGGTGGAACCCAGACTGAACATCAGTGAACAGATTATTGATAGCACTGTCAACAACAACTTCCATCACGTAACTGATGATGTACTGGAACAGCTTGGCTGGGCGCCCAGCTAGTTCTGGAGTCAATTCTTTCGTACAACAGTCAGAATGTTGTCAGGGCCCATATCCTTTGCTATATCCAATGTGTTCAGCCGTTTCTTGATGTCACGTGGAGTGAGTCAAATTGGCTAAAGACTGACATCTGGATGATAGGGACCTCAGGAGGAGTCCAAGATAGATCATCCACTCAACATTTCTAGCTGAGGAAGGTTGCAAACACCTGGTCTTTTGCACGGATGTGATGGGCTGTCTCATCATTGAAGATAGGGATTTTATTCACCACAATTCATGATCGGATGTGCAAGATTGCCCTGATCTGCTTGTTATGGGATTGCTTAGCTCTCTGTGACATACTGCTTAGCATTGCAGGCCTGTGTTGTACCTTCATCAAATTGGCATTTTGTTTTTAGACATGGCTGATGTGGCTCCCAGCATGCTCTCCTACATGCCGCTTTGAACCAGGGACAGTCCTCAGGCCTGCTGATAATGTTAGAGTAAAGGATCTGCCAGATCAGGGAGTTACTGATTGTGTTTAAATACAGATCTGCTGTTGGCCAACAGCATCTGTCGGATGCCCAATTTGAGCAATTAGTTCTGTTCCAAAGCATGATGGTAGTGCCACACAACACAATGGTGGATATTCTCATGGTAAAGATGGAACCGCATTTCCACAAGGACTGTGCGGTGGTCACTCCGACCAATACTGTCATGGACAGGTGCATCTGTGACAGGTAGATTGGTGAGGTTGAGATCAAGTGCGTTTTCTCTCATGGGTTTGGATAGAGGGCGTGTGGACATGAAACTATGCCTGAGTGAGACATAGACTGCATGAGGAGTTGGGAATTTGCTACACAGAGATGCTCCTTTTTCTACTTTTTTCAGCCTCCAGCAGTTGGCGAGTCTCCTTCCCTGTCTCTAAGCTAGATGGATGCAACTTTCTATTCATTTATCTGTGTAAATTATTAACTAATTGACTAATGAAATAAATAAGGTTGGACAGAACTGGTAGGGCTGGTAGTGTGCCCTTCAGCAGTGTGTTGGAATCTGTGGAGTGCACTGCAATCCTGGACAGCAGAGCAGCATGGTGGCACTGTAGTTAGCACTGCTGCCTCAGTGCCAGGGACCCGGGTTTGATTCCCAACTTGGGTCACTGTCTGTGAGGAGTTTGCACGTTCTCCCAGTGTCTGTGTGGGTTTCCTCCGGGTGCTGCAGTTTCCTCCCACAGTCCAAAGTGCGGGTTAGATGCATTGGCTATGCTAAATTCTCCCTCAGTGTACCCGAACAGGCGACAGAGTGTGGCGACTAGGGGATTTTCACAGTAACTTCATTGCAGTGTTAATGTAAGCCTACTTGTGACGCTAATAAATAAAGAAACTTTAAAACTATATCTGCAGTTAGCACCTGCAGACTTAAGTCAACGTTGGCTCAGCGTTGCTGAGCTGGAGTCTGATATGGGTAAACGCGAACTTGTGCACTTTAGCAGGAAGATAGAAGAGCAGTATACTTTCTAACAGGAGACAGATCATCACAGAACTCCGTGGTAGAGCGAGATCTGGGTGTCTTGGAACATGAATCACAAAGTTAACAAGCGATTAGGAAGGCAGATCTAATGCCTTCCTAATCGCATTACCTTGGTGTTTATTGCACGAGGTATTGAATATAAAAGTTTTACTGCAGCTGTAGAGGGTCTTGGTGAGACCACATCCGGAATACTATGCACAGTTTTGGTCTCCTTTCTTTAAAAAATATATAATTGCATCAGACACAGTTCAGTGAAGGTTCACTTGACTCATTCCTAGGATGAGGGGCTTATGTTATGGAGAAAGGTTGAACAGGTTGGGGCTATACCTGTTGGAGTTGAGAAGAATGAGGGGCGATCTTATTGAAAGATCCTGAGGAGGACTTGACCAGGTGGATACCTGGAGGATGTTTCCACTTGTTGGGGAGACTAGGGGGACAAAGGTGACTTCCTTTTGGTTGCTGGTGTGTGGAATTCTCTTCCCCAAAAAGTAGTGGAGACTGGGTCATTGAATTTATTCAAGGCAGAGTAAGACAGTTTTATGTTGGGCAAGGTATTCAAGAGTTATGGGGCTGACAGGAAAGTGGACCCGAGACCACAACCAGATCAGCCATGACCCTATTGAATGGTGGATAAGGCTCGAAGGATTGAATGGCTTACTCCTGCTCCTTTATTCTCTCAGCATTCTCAGTCGGGCAGATATACCCTTCAGAACTCGGCTATTCCATCACTAATGAGCTACTCATCGCCCAGAGTACATTCTGTGACCATGCTACCCTCAGTACCTCTTCCAAATGTGTTCAACCCGCCTGGAGCACTGACTCAGCAGCTGAGGGAAGGGGTGATGATGGACAGTGTTTATGTTACTAAATGAGGCATAAAAGGTGAAACGATGAGGACAAATTGCCAAAACTTGTCCATGTTCCCCTGAGTTTAGAAGTCTGAGGGGTAATCACTGTGAGGTATTTAAAACATTAATAGGATCGATAAAATAGATAAAGAGAAACTACTTCCTCGGGTGGCAAAGCCAGAACTAGGGGGCAACAACCTTAAATTTGGAGGCAAGCCCTTCAAGGGTGTTGTCAAGAAGCACTTCTTCACATAAACAGTAATAAAAATCCAGTGAGGAGGAGAATAACAGACAGCTGGTTAAATGGGCACACACATGGCAGATGAAATTTAATGGAGAGAAGTGTGAAATGATGCATTTTTGAAAACAGGATGAGACAACATAAATAAAATGGTACAATTGTAAAGTCAATGAGAAGCATAAGGGATCCTCAAATTTATAAATAGAAGCATGGACTACAAAAGCAAGAAAATTTGTTAAATCTTCATATGGCCTCAGCTGGAGATTGTGTCCAATTTGCATACCGCACTTTAGGAAGGATATTGAACCTTGGAGACAGTGCAGAAGAGATTGCATGAATGATGCCAGCTATGAAGGATTTCAATTACACAGAAAGATTGTTTTCCTTAAAGCAAAGAAGCTCAAGGGACAATCTGATAGAGGTAGTATACAAAATAATCAGGGGTTTTGGTAAGAGTAAATAGGGAGTCTGAACAGGGGAACACAGATTCAAGCTAATTGGCAAAAAACCAGGGGGGAGATCAGAAGAAATTTATGCAGCAAGTTGCTAAAATCTAGAAAGCCCCTCCTGAAAAGGTGATGGAAACAGATTCAGTTGTAACTTTCAAAAGGGAGCTAGATATATAATTGGTGAAAAATTTGCAGACTATGGGGGAAGCATATAGGAACAAGACTAATTCTTCATCCAGAGGGTGGTGAATCTATGGAATTCATTGCCACAGAAGGCTGTGGAGGCCGGGTCATTGAGTGTATTTAAGACAGAGATAGATAGGTTCTTGATTGGTAAGGGGATCAAAGGTTATGGGGAAAAGGTGAGAGAATGGGGTTGAGAAACCGATCAGCCATGATTGAATGCCAGGGCAGACTTGATGGGCCAAATGGCCTAATTCTACTCCTATATCTTATGGTCTTATGGATAACTATTGAAGAATAAGCTGAATGCTTCCCTCTGTGCTGGATATTTCTTTGTCCTCACTGATGTGGAAACTCAATGATCTGCTGATTGACAGTCCTGTCGGCTCATGCACAGCCACACACAAACTACTAGGATTAAATCAACCCTTTCCGCAACTGAGATATATATACCCGCTCCAACCCTGATGGAGGGGCATGGGGCAGAAATTGTCAGAAAGATGATATCAGGCTCACAAATCAGGACAGCACAAAGCCAATTCTGTATGAATACTGGCTCCACAGTTTCCTTTCAGTCTTGACCTTCTTCCTAAAGTTTGGTGTTCAGATTAGACACAATAACCAGCTGAGGCCTAACCAGTAATTTCTAAACATTCAGCATTACTTTCACAATCCAAAATATACAAGACACAATCTGATCCATATGGAGAGCCCAGCAAACCTTTCAGCACCTTTTTAAAAATTTAATTTTATGCCTTAAAGTTACAAAGCCAATGCGCAGAGCAAACAGAGCGAGCCCTTAATCCATCTCCTTACTTATTCCAAAAGCCAGTTCAAATTCCAATTGAATCCAATTCATTGTCCCCACTAGAGAGACATACAAGATCCAAGCTGACAGGAAAAGACATTGCACCTGATATTGGGCTCAATCTCACACTTGATCTTAGCCAAAAGGCTGAAAAGTGATTCTGTACCTTTTAAATAATGGACACACTATATCCCACATTTTCTATGGCCAGGAAACACTGATTATATGAACAAATTCTGTAGAACCTTTAAAATAGTGAAACATCTCAAGTGGCTTCCTAAGGAACATGATTAGAAACACCAGTCCAAAGATGTGCGGGTTAGGTTGATTGGCCAGGTTAAAAATTGCCCCTTAGAGTCCTGAGATGCATAGGTTAGTGGGATTAGCGGGTAAATATGTGGGTGTAGGGCCTGGGTGGGATTGTGGTCGGTGCAGACTCGATGGGCCGAATGGCCTCCTTCTGCACTGTAGGGTTTCTATGATTCTACCAGTAGGTCAAGGTACAGCTACCAGTGATGGGGCAAAAGAAAGGCCTTGGAAGGCTGTAGTGGAGGAGGGAGGTTACAGAATTAGAATGGTGGGAGGCTGTGGGTGGATCTGAGGACGAACATTTTTAAATTTGAGGTATTGCCACATCGATGCCAATGTGTTACTGTGAGTGTGAGGTGGAGCAGATTAGCCTGTTGGGCCACATTCACAAAAACAAAAACTTATTTTGCTTTCATTCTGGCATTTTTTTAAAAAAATGCAGGTTACAATAAATGTGATTTGTTGATGCGCTGTCAAGAGCCCTTACAGTGAGGGAAGGATGGAGATTGTTGATTTAATAAGCCTGTGAAATTCTGGGAGCTCCTCTATAATTATCCTGGAAGCTTCAGTGACAGGAGGAAAACCTTCTCATTGAAACAATCAATGCCACTTGTTTCTCTGAAAGGATGCAGCTTTCTGTGTTGCATGTTCTATGCACCAATTTGCAACCGCCCTGTTCGGAGCCCCATTGTCATCTGATAATAAGAGTCTGTCAGCTCCTAATGGGAGCAAATCAAACGTAGCCAGGGCCTGGAAGGAGGCATCACGCGATGCAACTAAAAGATTATCACAGGCAGTGTAGATTTCTGGCAGCGTGAAAACATCTAATTAAAATGTTTACTGCTCTTTTTGGGGAGATTCAAAATTGCAAAGGCAAGAGTTGGCTGTAAAATCTCTTTATTTAGCCGGGAGAACGAAGAGAGCCAGCCAGGGAGGGTTAATGAGGAACATATTCCAAAGTGGTTTCATTTTTTTGAGATTATTTTCTCTCCCTGTTCAATTGCCTTGTGGGCGTACCATTATATTGAAACGTCTGCATTCAACCATAGCCTAGTGTAAGATATATGCTGTTAATGAGTACGGTAATGTGTCATTAAATGCTGTGTCATTACCATCCAAATGAGACATGGAAAGAACCTATGAGTCACTGGCACTCCTCTGCTTTGCATCTAACCCAGTTGTCTGATTTTTTTCCCCCTGTCTAGCTGGTGTTGAGTTGACAACCTTCCAGGATAGTCCTGGAACCTCCAGCAGTTAAACATTAATCTTCTGGACACACTGAACAAAAAACATCCAGGAGAAAAATCAGAGCGATATCAAAAAGTTGCTTTGTTTTTCCATTTTCTTTGAACACAATTATGTTTTAGTTATAAAACTATTGGAGATGGAGGGAATAAAAGCCTCAAGAGGGCCGGCAAACAACAGAAAATCATTTGATGAAATATCCAGGAGGTGAATGTCTGGAATGCACTGCCAGGGGAGGTGGTGGGAGCAGGTACGATAGCGGCATTTAAGGGGCAACTAGACGAATACATGAATAGGATGGGAATGGAAGGATACGGACTCCATAAGTACATAAGGTTTTAGTTTAGGCAGGCATCATGATCAGTGCAGGCTTGGAGGGGCCACGGGCCTGTTCCTGTGCTGAACTTTTCTTTGTTCTTTATATCACAGCTTGGTATGGCTCCTGCTCTGACCAAGACCGCAAGAAACTACAAAGGGTTGTGAACAAGGCCCAGTCCATCACGCAAACCAATCTCCCATCCATCGACTCCGTCTACACTTCCCACTGCCTTGGACAAGCAGCATAATCAAGGACCCCACGCACCCCGGACATTCTCTCTTCCACCTTCTTCCATTGGGAAAAAGATACAAAAGTCTGAGGTCACGTCCCAACCGACTCAAGAACAGCTTCTTCCCTGCTGCCATCAGACTTTTGAATGGACCGAGCTTATATTAAGCTGATCTTTCTCTGCACCCTAGCTATGCCTGTACATCCTGCACTCTGTTCTTTCCTTCTCCCCTATGAATGGTATGCTTTGTATAGCGTGCAAGAAACAATATTTTTTCACTGTATTCCAATACATGTGACAATAATAAATCAAATCAATATCAATGTTTACACATAGCCTAGAGAGCCGGGTCAGCCGTTTAGCCAATAATTCATAACAAGGAGATAGATAGGCACCAAGCTCTGGAGAGGGTGGAAAAAAACCAGGGGTGTCCTTGGGAGATTTTTGAAGGTTGCGGGAGATGATGAGGAAAGAGATTTCAGTCGGTGGGGTGAGGTGGTGGCCGGGGGTGGTTGTGGGGGGGCGGGGGGGAAGAGATGCTGGTGGTGCAATATAATGAAGAACTACTGATGGTGAGGAGCAAGAATTAGGTTACATGAACAGAAGGTGCATGTTGGGATATTTGAATATGTAAGGAGGTCAAACAAGAAACTGGTCCAAGCAGCCTGTTCCATACAGTTATGACACCACAATCATCTTGCCAATTGATTACCTACTCCTATCATACCATGTTGTCTAATGGAAGTGGTGAAAAAGCAGATCAGTAACTCCAGGCCAGATGTGGGAAAAAAATCTGGAACACTCCTCTCTGAATTCTCTAGGTGACCCAGATTAGTCCAGGAGGCTTACATCATGTTACCTCCCTCTGGTATACTGCCATCTCCACCTCAGTCAAAAAGCAGTCTGGCTCTCGAAGATATCACACAGGAAGGGCAAGGCCGTGATCAGCTTTGAGAATGAAAAGAGCCTCGTGATGTTAACTATCTTAAAATCTGAATGCAAAGACGACAATCACCTCTCACGTCATCATTGTAAAACAAACAAAATAAGGACAATTCCCTCTTTCTTTACAACATGTCTCAGAACCGTTATTTTTCTAAAGTTGTCGACTGGGAATCTTTGGAAAGTGCTGCTTACCTTCATTCTTTCCATGCAGGCTTCCATCTTCAGCTGTTCTACTGCTTTTCTGGCCTGAGAAATGCTGGCTGTGCTGTTGTTCGACATTTCCTGTCACTCTGTAAACCTTCAAATCAAATGACATGCCCTGAAGTTCAAGGGATGTAAAGCGTCAAGATGTCAATCTAAATTGCATTCCCTCAGATATTTACATATGAAAAGTTAATACTGTTATTCACCACAGTTTCCAGAATCAACCCATATTGGGTCAGGGATTAGCACTGTGATCTCATTTGTGGGCCCAATTTTCCCTTTGCTGCTGAGTCAGAAGGTGCAGGCTTATTTCCCCAATCTGGGTAGCCTGGAGCTCACTCTGGATTCACACCACTCAGATTCTCATATGCGTTGCCCATGGGAGATTCCCCCACCCTCATCATCTGGGTTGTGGAAACATTAGCTGCCATATTGGCTGTTGGTTAATCAGCCTGTGAATCCTGCTTCTACCCTTGCAATACTCTCCAGGGAAGGGCAAAGATGCACAATGATACCAGCCACATTAACCAACGTTACTGCCCCTTCACATTCTGAGAAGGACAGCATCATAATAACCAACTCAAATTTTACAGCGGTACAATTCCACTTTGAGAGGGTCAACCTAAACTTGTAAAAATGGGATTTCCATGGAGCCTGCTCCTGTATTGTTGAATTTTGCTGGAAATATGGTAGAAACTACCTATACGGCGAAACACGAAAAATCTGGACTGTGATAATTGTTCTCCATAAGACTATAAGATATAGGAGCAGAATTAGGCTATTTGGAGTCTACTCTGCCATTCAATCATGGCTGATATGTTTCTCAACCCCCCATTCTCCCACCTTTTCCCTGTAACCTTTGATCCCCATACCAATCAAGAATCTATCTCTGTCTTAAAAACACGCAATGACCTGGCCTCCACAGTCTTCTGTGGCAATGAATTCCACAGATTCACTACCCTCTGGCTGATAAAATCCCTCCTCATCTCAGTTCTAAAGGGTCGTCCCTTTACTCTGAGGCTGTGCCCTCGGATCCTAGTTTCTCTGACTAATGGAAACCTCTTCCCCACGTCCACTCTATCCAGGCCTTTCAGTATTCTGTAAGTTTCAATGAGATCCCCCTCATCCTAAACTCCATCGAGTACAGACCCAGAGTCCTCAAACGTTCCTCATACGTCAAGCCTTTCATTCCCAGGATCATTCCCATGAACCTCCTCTGGACCCTCTCTAAGGCCAGCACATCCTTCTTTCAATACGGGGCCCAAAATTGCTCACAATATTCCAAATGTGGTGTGATCAGAGCCTTATACAGCTTCAGCAGTACATCCCTACTTTTGTATCCTAGTCCTCCCAAAATCAATGCTGACATTGCATTTGCCTTCCCAATTACCAATTCAACCTGAATTAGGATTCCCAAGTCCCTTTGTGCTTCCAATTTCTGAATTCTCTTCCCATTTAGAAAATAGTCTATGGCTGGGATTTTAGGACCTTGCCGAGGCTCGTAAAATCCTGCCCGAGGCCAACGGAGAATTCCGTTCCGCGAGCTGGCGGGACATGCCGGTAAAATTTTGGCCTATGCCTCTATTCTTCCGACCAAAATGCATAACCTCACACTTTCCCACGCTATATTTCATCTGACACTTACTTGCCCACTCTCATAATCTGTCCAAGTCCTGCAGTCTCCTGTCTCCTCAAAACTACCTGTCCTCCCAACTATCTTTGTATCATCTGCAAACTTAGCCACAATGCCGTCAGTTCCTTCATCTACATCATTGATATATAAGGTGAAAAGCTATAGTCCCAACACTGACCCCTGCGGAACTCCACTAGTCACCGGCTGTCATTCTGAAAAGGACCCCTTTTGCCCCCAATCTTCACCTTCTGCCAGTCAGCCATTTTGTCTATTCATGCCAGTATCTTGCCTCTAACACCATGGGCTCTTATTCAGCAACCAACTTCCTGTGTGGCACCTTGTCAAAGGCCTTCCGGAAATTTAGATAATGTCTGCTGGCTCTCTGTCTCATTACTTCCTCAAAGATTTCTAACAGATTTGTCAGGCATGACCTCCCTTTGACAAAACCAAGCTGACTTTGCCCTATTTTACCATGCTCTTCCAAGTACTCCAAAATCTCATCCTTAATAATGGACTCTAAAATCTTACCAAGGACCTAGGTCAGACTAACTGGCCTTTAATTTCCCATCTTTTGCCTCCCTCCCTTCTTAAGCAGGGGTACTACATGAGTGATTTTCCAGTTCTCTGGGACCCTTCCTGACTCCACTGATTCCTGAAAGATCTCCACTAATGCCTCCACAATCTCTGCAGCTATCTCCTTCAGAACCCTGGGGTGTAGTCTATCTGGCCCAGGTGTCTTATCCACCTTCAGGCCTTTCAACTTTTCTAGCACATTCTCCTTAGTAATAACCACCACACTCACCTCTGCCCCCAACTCGGTTGAATTTTTGGTATGTTACTGGTGTCTTTCACTGTGAAGACTGACGCAATCTATCAGTATCTATTCAGTTCCTCTGCCATTTCTTTGTTCCCCATTGATCCTTCTCCAGCTTCATTTTCCAGTGGTTCTTGCCTCTCTCGTACCTTAATATATCTAAAAAAAATTCTTCCAATCTTCTTATATATTATTGGCTAGCTTACCCTTATATTTCATCCCCCCGCCCCCCTTTTCTTTATTAGTAGTCCTCTGTTGGTTTCTAAAGGTTCCCAATCCCCTGGCTTCCCATTAATCTTCTCAATCTATGATGGTACATTTTAAAGGGGGTTTAAAATGAACGTTTAATTGCAATATAAGGTTGGGATTTTGAACTCCCCCTCTCTGTACCATACTAATGAATAGGAACATAAAGTATAAGAGCAAGTAATGGTGAATCTTTACATATCAATTGTTAGCCAGATTGTTTACAGTTTTTGGACCAATTCTGGAAAATAGATAGAAGCTGTAGTGAATGCACAGCTTATATTCACCAGAATGACGCCAGAGATGAAAAACTACAATTATGGAGAAAAGACTTGAGATACTGAATTTCCACTGAAGCAGATATGGTTTAAGAGATTGGATAAAACCTAACATGAAGGATTTTGATAGGATGCATGGGGAAAAACTATTTCAGTAGGTCGGGGAGAGGTTTTCTTTACTCAGGGCTGTTGGAGCAGAGAATGATTCACCACAGAATGGTTGAGACAGAGACCAGTGCATCTTTGAAGGGAAAAGTGGATAGATATTTAAAACAAAGAGGTGCAAGGTTCTAGGCAAAGAGACAAGATTCGATTTGGATTTCTTTGGAAGTTGTACCCCACTAAGTTTTAAAAGTTTATTTATTAGTGTCACAAGTTCGCTTACATTAACACTGCAATGAAGTTACTGTGAAAATTCCCCTAGTCGTCACACTCTGGCGCCTGTTCGAGTACATGGAGGGAGAATTTAGCATGGCCAATGCACCGAACCAGCATGTCTTTCGGACTGTGGCAGGAAACCCACGCAGACACAGGGAGAATATGTAAACCCCACCCAAGCTGGGAATTGAACCAGGATCCCTGGCGCTGAGAGGCAGCAGTGCTAATCACTGTGCCACCATGCCGCCCTCAGGGAATACAGAACACCAATCTGACAGGGATTGGAAACTCACGGCGAAAAATTCAAATCTGATTTCAAAAATATGATCTCTTTTGTTTTTAAAACTCAGGTTAGGTGTGTGAATGGTGACAGACTTTGTCAAGAACACTAAAGGTGTTTATTAATAAGAAAAAACTGTAGAGGATAGCAGCCTCTTGGCTGCCCTAGAGCAACCCACTGACTGCCCCAGTCCCTACATGTCTTCTAGGTGACTTCTGCCAAAAGTAGGATTCCACCCCTTGGGATGATTACCCTATCTCGTGACCCTCTTCTGCTGTGCTTTCCTTAAAGGGGCAATGATCACATCCCTCCCCCTTTAACTCCTTTTTACAATCTTCAATAACTAAGTTATGCAGCCTCAAACTTTAGCTAAACATTATACACACGGGTTGGACAATTATAGATCAAGTCTATAGTCTGAGATGCTTCCACCAGATCAACATTAACTGCAATAATGAGTACCTCTTCTGGCACAGGCAGTTCATTATTACTTGCTTCCACAGAGGCATCAGTTATAACAGGTTGATCAGGTACTTCAGTGCTCACAGGTTCAAAAACATTTCTTGATGGTAACACTGACTGCTGGAGGGTCTCTCTATTCCTCCAGTGATCCACATGATTACAAACGATCTGTCCCTCCATGTCTGCTGGGTACAACAGAAGTCTGGTCATAGAGATATTAATTCCAGGTACTATCTTGACCTGTTACCCAAGTTTCATATTATAAAACTATGTCATATTTTGTACTTATGGCTTATCGATGAGATCTTGAGGCTTGTGCATCCAAAAATAAACATTTTTATTGTAGGCTTTAACTATGTACTGTTGCAAATATGGTCGTGCATGGAACACTTCCATATAGGCTTGCTGCTCACTGAGTCCTTTCCTAGACTGTTCTCTGACTGTGTGACTACATACTTCACTCTGTGGGTGATACTACTCTCCAGTTCCACATTGACCTTGATCTGCTGAGCACTTTACAGGCATGTATCATCACAATACAACAAAGTCCTTATGTCTTGACAGTTCTTTCACAATCTGTGTGTGTCGTGTGTGAAGGAATGGTTGTGGTACTCTGTTTCTGGTACTTGGGTTATGTGATTAAAGTTTCTTCTCTTTCCAACATGACTGTATGGCCAAATTCCCCTCCAACTCAATTTTCAAGTTTGCAGATGACACCACCCGTAGTGGGTTGGATCTCAAACAATGATGAGACAGAGTACAGGAATGAGATAGAGAATCTGGTGAACTGGTGCGGCAACAATAATCTCTCTCAATGTCAACAAAACAAAAGAAATAGTCATCGACTTCAGGAAACGCAGTGGAGAACATGCCCCCTTCTTCATCAACGGGGATGAAGTGGAAATGGTCAAGAGCTTCAAGTTTCTAGGTGTCCAGATCACCAACAACCTGTCCCGGTCCCTCCACGCCGACGCTATAGTTAAGAAAGCCCACCAACGCCTCTACTTTCTCAGGAGACTAAGGAAATTCGGCATGTCCACTATGACTCTCACCAATATTTACAGATGCACCATCTGTAAAAAGCATCCTTTTCTGACGTATGAGGAAAGATCGACTAGGTTAGGATTGTTTTCGCTGGAGTGCAAATGAATGAGGGGGAATCTCAGAGACTTATAAAATTCTAAAAGGACTGGACAGGGTAGATGCAGGGAGGATATTCCCGATGGTGGGGGAGTCCAGAAAGCATCCTTTCCAGATGTATCACAGCTTGGTATGGGCTCCTGCTCTGTCCAAGACCACAACAAATTACAAAAGGTTGTGAACATAGCCCGGTCCATCACACAACCAGCCTCCCATCCATTGACTCCGTCTACACTTCCCGCTGCCTGGGAAAAGCAGCCAACATAATCAAGGACCCCACGCACCCTGAACATACTCTCTTTCACCTTCTTCCATCAGGAAACAATACAAACATTTGAGATTACATACCACCCAATTCAAGGACAGTTTCTTCCCTGCTGCCATCAGACTTTTGAAATGGACTGACCTTATATTAAGTTGATCTTTCTCTACACCCTAGCTATGACTATAACACTATATTCTGCACCTTCTCCCTTCCTTCTCCCCTATGTACTCTATGAACGGTATGCTTTGTCTGTATAGTGCCAGAAACAAGACTTTTCACTGCATCCCAATACATTTGACAATAATAAATCAAATTATCTCAATTCAAAATCTTTGTCATCTTGCATTTCGATTAGTGTGATTATTTCAGCAATCTTGTTCTGACATAGAAGCAGCGGGAGGCCTTTTTGCCCTTCGAGCCATTCATCATAATCATGGCTGATTGTCCAACTCAATAGCTTAATCCTGCTTTCTCCCCAAAGCCTTTGATCCCATTCACCCCAAGTGCTGTATCCAGCCACCTCTTGAATGCATTCAATGTTTTGGCATCAACTACTCCCTGTGGTAATGAATTCCACAGGCTCACCACTCTTTGGGTGAAGAAATGTCTCCTCACCTCCGTCCTAAATGGTCTACCCTGAATCCTCGGACTGTGAACCCTGGTTCTGGACACCCCCACCATCAGGAACATCCTCCCTGCACCTACCCTATCTAGTCTTGTTAGAATTTTATAAGTCTCTACGAGACCCCCCTCATTCGTCTGAACTCCAGCGAAAATGATTTAACTTCGTCAATCTCTCCTCGTACGTCAGTCCCGCCATCCCCGGAATCAGCCTGGTAAACCTTCGCTGCACTCCCTCGAGAGCAAGAACATCCTTCCTCAGAAAAGGAGACCAAAGCTGCACACACTACTCTAAGTGTGGCCTCACCAAGGCCCTGTATAGTTGCAACAACACATCCCTGCTCCTGTACTCGAAACCTCTCACAATGAAGGCCAACATATCATTTGCCTTTATTGCCTGCTGCACCTGCATGCTTACCTTCAGTGACTGGTGCACAAGGACACCCAGGTCCCGCTGCACACTCCCCTCTCCCAATTTACAGCCATTCAGGGAGTAATCTGCCTTCTTGGTGTTGCTTCCAAAGTGAATAACCTCACATTTATCCAAATTATACTGTATCTGCCATTGATTTGCCCACTGACGCGTAATCTCAGTTTTCTTCTCTGTCTGAATTGCTAATTCTGCTGTCAATTTCACTGTATTTACTGCTTCAGTTAATTTCCCATTGTCAAGCTTCCTTCTTCAAGTTCTTATTCTCCTGATTCAATTTTTCACTGGACGTGTTCTGCTCTAGTTGTGTTTTTGTGGAATTCAGCGTATTCTTCTTTGTTTCATTACATTCTCCTTAAAAGCAGAGTTGCAAAATTTGATAAAATAAAGTTAAGTTTGCTGTCAGTCGTTTCATCTTGTTTTAATATCTGCTAGAGCTTTCAATGTTTTTGCGATTCCTCTTTATGTTCAAAAATTCCTGGTTTCTTTTGAAGTCTTTCATTTGTGTGTGTCTTCTGAGGGAAATCCATCGTGTTCTTTCTGTACAAAGCCAGCTCACACACGGAACCTTCATTTCTACTTCTCTTTTTGATTTCATTGTTGGTCGGGTCTGTCTCCGATGGAGTGTTGACTTGTTATCCTTCATTTGGTCATTTATTGTCTTGCGTGGCCCTCCTCCCCGGGGGTCTCGCATGGACCTCCTCCCCGGGGGTCTCGCATGGCCCTCCTCCCCAGGGGTCTCGCATGGCCCTCCTCCCCAGGGGTCTCGCATGGCCCTCCTCCCCAGGGGTCTCGCATGGCCCTCCTCCCCAGGGGTCTCGCATGGCCCTCCTCCCCAGGGTCTTCTCCACTTTTCCTGTCCATTGCACTGTGTCTTCTTGTGGTTGCTGTTATCAATGCATTGATAAAGAATGTGGTTTTTCGATTTTTCGACTGCTGTCAGTAGTACCTGGTTCTCTGTGTTTTTCAAGTTTTGATGTGGAGATGCCGGCGTTGGACTGGGGTAAACACAGTAAGAAGTTTAACAACACCAGGTTAAAGTCCAACAGCTTTATTTGGTAGCAAAAGCTTGTGTGGCTTTTGCTACCAAATAAACCTGTTGGACTTTAACCTGGTGTTGTTAAACTTCTTACTGTTTTTCAAGTTTGACATGAATCTGCTGTTCCTCTGAACCTTTCCTAAATTATAAAAATGTCTCTTTTTTATAATGTAAAGCTACCTCGGCGATCTCTGTAGCTTATTTTCCTCTGGCCATTTGGATGTTCCTTTTGATGTGCCATTCTTTCCTTTGTCAATTTCATTGGCAGATCTTGTGGTCTGACAGGCCACAAGACCGACCCGACCAACAGTGAAATCAAAAAGGGTTTGACTGAAGTTAAGAGAAGTAGAAATGAAGGTTCCGTGTGTGAGCTGGCTTTGTGCAGAAAGAACACGATGGATTTCCCTCAGAAGACACACAGAAATGAAAGACTTCAAAAGAAACCAGGAATTATTGAACATAAAGAGGAATCGCAAAAAGATTGAAAGCTCTAGCAGATATTAAAACAAGATGAAATGACTGACAGCTCTTGAGGTCCAAGGGCCATTTTTAAAACTTGCTAACTTTTTTTTAAAAAAAAGGTTTGCTCCTCTTAAAAGCTTTAGAGCCTTGCTGCCTTCAGTCCCTCAGTGCAGAGATCACTACCTGGAACCTCGGCAGGCTCACGTGTGACCGAGAGCCCAGCAATCCCAACCTCTTCATTTCCCCGCGCTCCTGGAACAGGTCCTGCAGTTCCTTTTTCACCAAAAACACTACTCTCTCTGCTCTTCTCTTTTTATAAGAGATTTTTTAAAACTTAAGTTCCACTTTTCCCTGAGTACAAAATCGCAGCTCTTGCTCCTGAGGGTTATTTTCTTTGATTCTTTTTCTATGTATTTTTAAACTTCAGACTGTATTGACCAATACAGCTCATTCTGCATTTGCCCCTCATGGTCTGGCACTATCTCTACATCTGAAATGCGTCTGTTCACCCAGAGGCAGGCATCCAGGTGAGTATTTCTTTTTTCAGACTTCAACTCAAACAGGATACTCACAGGTGTCAGGTCAGAGGCTGCGTCACCATAATCCATCCCACCCTCGTAATGTTGCGCACTCAGAGACTTGTTCAGGAACACAAAAGGTATTTATCAATAAGGAAAAAACTGTGGAAGATAGCCCCTCCCCTCCCTGGTTGCCCCAGTCCCTAGCAGTAGCACAATGGTTGTGGAACTACTGCCTCACAGCCCTAAGGATCCGGGTTCAGTTCCCGCCTTGGGTCACTGTCTGTGCGGGGTCCGCACGCTTGCCCCGTGTCTGCATAGATTTCCTCCGGGTGCTCCAGTTTCCTGCCACAGTCTGAAAGACGTGCTGGTTAGGTGCATTGGCGTGCTAAATTCTCCCTCAGTGTACATGATCAGGCGGAGTGTGGTGACAAGGGGATTTTCACAGTAACTTCATTGCAGTGTTAATGTAAGCCTACTTGTAACACTAATAAATAAACTTATGTCTTCTGCCTAAGGTAAGACTCCACCCCTGGGAGGATTACTCACTCTCAGTCCCAATTGGTCTCTCAAGCCAAGTGATCCTCTTCTCCGTGTTGCCCTCAAAGGGACAATCACCACAGTATGGGACAGATGTTTCAGTTCTATGATACAAGTTTTCCTGCTACCTGCTGTTGTATAACATGTAGGTGCTACTTGTTCTCTGGAGATGGCCAGAATGAAAGTCTAAAGTAACTGAACCAGCTCTCTTCCTGTCAAGATCTGCACACAGACAAAACTGTGGATCTGGAGCTGTTAACCTTGGATCATATCAAGGATCCAAAGAAGTCCAAAACGAATTAGCTTTTACATTTCAGAACTTAAATCTTGGTTGGCTTTCTGTGTTCAGAATAGATGGAAACACAGGAGAAAGTTAATAAACATGATTATACACTTCAGCAGAGAAGAACTTGCAGCCAATGCTATTGCCTTTACTGCACCAAGGGGCCATTCTTCTGCCTGTTTAGGTCAGTGAAAGTTAATCCCCCCAAACCCCCTGCTCCCCCCCCGACCCCGGCACTCCTCCAAATACTACATTAAGATATTATTTCAAAAGCTTGGGTTTTGAACCAGAGATTAGGAGTCTGAAAAATTCACGACTATTAATCTATTGATTGTATGCGAAACATACCACTCGTTGATGGAGTTGGGTGAAGGAAGCTGGGAGGAGGCTTGTGTGGACTATCTGGTTTACTGTCTGCACTATACATCCTATATTTATGTCTGATATTACCTAGCTCCTTGGGTTACAGAACCAATATACATAATCCTGTTCTAGCGGTAAATCTGTGGCAAGTCCGATTTCGGAAGACGTACATTGTTTTTTGTTTTAATGTGTCCTTTTCTGGGTTCCTCAGCTCCCCTCAGCACCCCTGCAGGACATCGAGTCTGCAGATTTGATAATTACTGTCAGCTTAAAACGGGCACCAGAAATGTTCAAAGGAAACATCTGCCTTGTATCGTGTTCAAGTCAGGAGAGGCAATTAACACCACAGGGAAGAGGATCATGTGAGGGGGAAGAATCACTTGCTGGGCGTGTAGCACTGCTGGAGTCTGCCATTAGCTTTGATTTTTTTTTAAAATAACCTTTTATCAATGCATCAAAAACTAGTGCCCTAAAGGTTTCAGATGATGTGGCTGCAGATTAGCTCCGACTGGATCCTGCCTTCTTGTGATGAGAGCCTAACATGGTTTCTCACAACTGTCAGCGTGGCGGACCAGCTCCCTCTCGCTCCTCACAAAATGATTGGATTGATTCAAACTGAAACCAAGTTAAAGCTCAGATTAATACTCCTGTCTCTTTAAAGCAGTAAGAAACTGCAATTTCTATCAATAGAAGTACATAGAGTTTACAGCACAGAAACAGGCCATTCACCCCACCACAGTTCTGAGGACATGCTCCGTCGTACTATGTGGCACTACTGCCCTGCCTCATGAGAAGTCTCACAACACCAGGTTAAAGTCCAACAGGTTTATTTGGAATCATGAGCTTTCGGACTCACCTAATGAAGGAGCAGCATTCCTGATTCCAAATAAACATAGAAACATAGAAGATAGGAGCCTGCTCCACCATTCATTACGATCATGGCTGATCATCCAACTCAATAGCCTAACCCTGCTTTCTCCCTGTAACTTTTGATCCCATTTGCCCCAAGTGCTAAATCCAGCTGCCCCTCGAAACCTGTTGAATTTTAACCTGGTGTTGTGAGACTTCTTACTGTGCCCACCCCAGTCCAATGTGAGCATCTCCACATCACGCCCTGCCTAATGAGATAGATTCAGAACAGCCCTAGTAACTCCAAGGTGGCCTTCAATGAAGCATCGTGCATCAGCAGAATTATATTCAGTCGCAATTTGTAAACTCATAGCTTCACAAATTCTTCAATCTATCGTTAAACCAGGAGCCAAGCCTGGTTCAATGAGGACTGCCAGGAGCAGCTTCTGAAAGTAAGATGCCAACCTGGCAAACTTACAACTTAGGACTACTTGTGTGCTAGAGAGCAGAAGCAGCATGCTATAGACAGAGCTATGTAATTACACAACCAACACATCAGATCAAAGCTCTGCAGACCTGTAACATCCAGCTGTGAATAATTGTGGACAATTAAACAACTACCAGGAGCAAGAGGTTCCATGAATAACTCACACTCAGTGATGGCTGTGCCCAGCACAAGGACAAAAAGCAAGGCCACCATCGTCCACCAATCTGATTTATCCTGTATGGTATTTAGAAACAGCTGAGTGCATTGGGTGCAGCTCTGGATATAGGCCCTGCCGAGACCTTGGGTGTATTGCTGAAAGCTTGTGCTCCAGAACTAGCCACCCCTCGCCAAGCTGTTCCAGTACAACGACAACACGGCATCTACCAAACAAAAGTGAAAAATTGTCCAGCCTTGTCCTGCCTGCAAAAAGCAAGACAAATCACCCCAAAATTATGGAGGGTATTGTCAACAGTATTATCAAGCAACATTTACTGACTAATAATCTGCTTGTCAATGCTCATTTTGGATTTCACTGGGATCACTTGACATGCGGGCTCAAATTGAGGTATAGAAGATGATAAAAGGTATAGATAAAGTAGACGTGGAGCGGATGCTTCCTCTGGTGAGGCATTCTAGGATGAGCGGTCTTAAAATAAGGGGGAGCAAATTTAAAACAGAGTTGAGGAGAAACCAATTCTCCCAAAGGGTTGTGAATCTGTGGAATTCGCCACCCCAAAGTGCGGTGGATGCTGAGACAGTGAGTAAATTTAAGGAGGAGTTAGACAGATTTTTAATTGGTAATGGGTTGAAGGGTTATGGGGAGAAGACAGGAAAATGGGGATGAGGAGCATATCAGCCATGATCGAATGGCGGAGCGGACTCGATGGGCCTGCTCCTATATTTTATGAATATGGATAAAGGACAGACTGCAGAGGTGAGATAAACTCAGCATTTGATCGAATTTGACATCAAGGAGACCTTATAAAATTAAAGTCAATGGGTATCAGAGAGAAAATGCTACACTGGTTGGAGTCACAACTAGCAGGAAGGAATATGGTTGTGATTGTTGGAGGGCATTTATCTCAGGCTCCAGATATCACTGCAGGAGTTCCTCATGACCCAGCCAACTTCAGGTTCTTCATTAACCTTCCATTATAAGGTCAAAAATGGGGATATTTGCGCAGTGCTCAATTCCACCCACAACAACTCAGGTAATGAGCAAAACACTGCAGATGCTCAGGTAACGAAGTAGTCGATGCCAGTGTTTTTCAAACTTTTCTCCCAACAACACTTTTACTAGACGGCCGGCCCTCGTGACCCACGCCAGACTCACTTATTACTTGTCTCTGGCTCTCTCATGTAACAAAATGATCCATGTCTACATTCGGCTTACTAGAAAGGGAAACAAAATTGGCACCAAGTGCATGTAGAGAGCCTGTTTATTCTTGCCCCATGTGGTCATACTCTACTGCAGCGAGAATTTACTCAGAAAGAAAATGGAAAAAAGGTCAGGCGTTCTTTGGGGATCATTTTTGACGATCCATTTTTCATCATCTTGCGACCCACCCATAGGTTGCGACACTCAGTTTGAAGAACATGCCTACATGCAGCAATAGCTAGACAACTGGAAACTGATAAGTGCCAAATAACATTTGTATCACACAATGCCAGTGAATGACCACCTCCAACAAGAGATCTAATTACCTCCTCCACCAGAAACCTAACTGGACTAGCCACAAATACTGTGGTTACAAGATCAGATAAGCGGCTGGATGTTCTGTGGCGAATGACTCACCCTTCTGACTCCTCAAAGTCTGTTCACCATCTACAAGGCGTAAGTTAACAGTGTGATGGAATACTCTCCACTCGCCTAGATAAATGTGGCTCCAAACAACACAAAATGCATTCATGACAAAGAAGCCTGCTTGATTGGCATCTCATCCAATACCGTAAAATATTCACTGCCTCCACCACCAAGTACTGTGGTCTGCAGAGTATATACAAGATGCACCTCTCCTAAGCTTCTTCGACAACACCTTCCAAACCTGTGACCTCTACTGCCTTAGAAGGCAGGGGCAGCAGGCAAATAGTAACAGCACCATCGGCAACTTCCACTCCATGTCACACACCACCCTGACTTGGCACTATATCAACATTTCTTCACTGTCACTGGGTCAAAATCCGGGCACTACTTTCCTACCAGCTCTGTAGCTGTACCTATGCCAGGTGGACAGCAGCAGTTCAAGAGGGCAGCTCACCACCATCCTTCTCAAGGGCAATCGGATAGACACTAAATGCTGGCTTTGCCAGCAACATGCATTTTCCATGAATTAATTTAAAAATCTGGCCTATTCCATAGTTTATGCTCCACATGAGCCTCCTCCCATCTTCATCCAACCCTCTCAGCTTATCCATTGATTCTTTTAGACCTCATGTACTTTTGTAGATTCACCTTAAATGCATCTGCATCTAGTGGTAGCAAATTCATTCTCTCCCGGTAAAGATGTTTCTCCTAAATTGCCTGGATAGTCAGCTACAACAGCAGCAAAGATCGAGAGCATTCCTGGGCCTAGAGGTTACGTACAATTTCCTGACTCAGCTCAGATCCTACTGATACGCTGCGTATTTTTATGAAAATTTGACTGGAACTTGGCATGGTCACATATGATAAAAGGAGACAAAATATCCAAAACAGCAGTTGTGTAGAGATTGCTGTTTCTGAGTCAGTCGGTTGTTGGTTCAAATGCTGTACAGTGAAAGGCACCAGAGTTGAGCAGGGGAGTTCTCCCCGGTGTCACGGCCAATATTAATACCTCAACCAGCATCACTGAAACAGGTAAACTAATTATTACATCACTCTGTGTAGGAACTTGTGGTGTGCACATTGCCAAGTTTCCTACTCTATATCAGAGACTAGAGTTATCATAGGATCCCACAGTGCAGGAGGAGACCATTCGACCCATCGAGTCTGCACTGACAACAATCCCACCCTATCCCGTAACCCCACATATTTACCCTGCTAATCCCCCTGATGCTAAGGGACAATTTAGCATGGCTAATCCACCTAACATCTTTAGACTGTGGGAGGAAACCGGAGCACCCAGAGGAAACCCACGTAGACACGGGGAGAACATGCAAACTCCACACAGACAGTGGCCCGAGGCTGGAATTGAACCCAAGTCCCCGGCGCTCTGTGACACACTGTGCCCCCATTACTACACTTTTATTGGCAGTATAGCACCATGGAATATTCTGACAGATGCTATATAAAATTTAATGTAGATAAATGTAAGGTGATTCAATCACCTTATCACTTTTTATCACAAAATGTGATAAAATAAATATGAAAATGATACAACTTTTAAAGTGTTAAATAGAGAAACACTTGGAGATTTCAGATATGCTTTAGAAGCAAGACAATAAGTTAATAAAGTTCTGAGAAAAACAAAGGATCCTAAGTTTTAGAAAGAATGAAAAAATACAAAAAGCAAACTGGTAATGTTGCTAATCATCGGTTAGGTCACAGTTAGAAACCACTGTTTCTGATACTGAGCCACCATCACTTGCCCTGGCCACTGTCCGCAACTGAACCAAACCGTCTGAAATTTTGATGTTCTATTTGGCCCTGTACTAACCTTTCAATTTCTTATCCTCTCCTTTACCAAAATTGTTTACTAATGTATCTCAATTTTCCCAGATTCCGACACTGCTTCATCCCATCTGCTACTGAAACTTTCATCCAGACGCAAATCTTTCAATGCTTTCCCAGCCAACCTCCCATCCACCACCCTCCACAAACCTGAGCTCATCAAAAACCCAGCTTCCCATCTCCTAACGTGCACTGTGTCCTGTTCACTCATTGCCACTGTGCATGCTGACCACTTGAAGGTCCCAGATTTCCAGCACTGCATCACCAGCAGCTGTACCTTTAGCCTAACTTCAGAAATTCCCTTCCCTTTCCACCTCTCTCTCCGTTCAGATGCTCTTGATCACACTCACCTGAAAGGCCTTGGGACGTTTCACTGCCTTGGAAGTGTTACATTACTGCAAATTGTTGTGGAATATTGTCTCCAGTTTCGGGTGCCTTTCTTTAAGAAATATGTCACAGGTGTGGAGAGGAGGCCGATGAGGTTCACTACAACAATCCAATGGATGAGAAGTATTGGTTATGATAAAAACT
Source organism: Mustelus asterias (assembly GCF_964213995.1). NCBI lineage: Eukaryota > Metazoa > Chordata > Chondrichthyes > Carcharhiniformes > Triakidae > Mustelus > Mustelus asterias. The sequence goes on from NC_135805.1 coordinate 139,697,092, forward strand.
GGGACTCATCAGAAGGAAGAATGTTTAAAGGGATTTTGAACATAGAACAGTACAGCACAGAACAGGCCCTTCGGCCCACGATGTTGTGCCGAGCTTTATCTAAAACCAAGATCAAGCTATCCCAATCCCTATCATCCTGGTGTGCTCCATGTGCCTATCCAATAACGGCTTAAATGTTCCAAAAGTGTCTGACTCCACTATCACTGCAGGCAGTCCATTCACACCCCAACCACTCTCTGAGTAAAGAACCTACCTCGAACATCCTTCCTATATCTCCCACCATGAACCCTATAGTTATGCCCCCTTGTAATAGCTCTATCCACCCGAGGAAACAGTCTTTGAACGTTCACTCTATCTATCCCCTTCATCATTTTATAAACCTCTATTAAGTCTCCCCTCAACCTCCTCCACTCCAGAGAGAACAGCCCTAGCTCCCTCAACCTTTCCTCATAACACCTACCCTCCAAACCAGGCAGCATCCTGGTAAATCTCCTTTGCACTCTTTCCAGTGCTTCCACATCCTTCTTATAGTGAGGTGTCCAGAACTGCACACAATATTCCAAATGTGGTCTCACCAAGGTCCTGTACAGTTGCAGCATAACCCCACGGCTCTTAAACTCCAACCCCGTTAATAAAAGCTAACACACTATAGACCTTCTTCGCAGCTCTATCCACTTGAGTGGCAACCTTCAGAGATCTGTGGATATGGACCCCAAGATCTCTCTGTTCCTCCACAGCCTTCAGAACCCTACCTTTGACCCTGTAATCCACATTTAAATTAGTCCTACCAAAATGAATCACCTCGCATTTATCAGGGTTAAACTCCATTCGCCATTTTTCAGCCCAGCTTTGCATCCTATCTATATCTCTTTACAGCCCACAACAGCCCTCCACCTCATCCACTACTCCACCAATCTTGGTGTCATCAGCAAATTTACTGATCCACCCTTCAGCCCCCTCCCCTAAGTCATTAATAAAAATCACAAATAGCAGAGGACCAAGCACTGATCCCTGTGGCACTCTGCTAGCAACCTGCCTCCAGTCTCAAAATTTTCCATCCACCACCACCCTCTGTCTTCAATCAGATAGCCAGTTACCTATCCAATCGGCCAACTTTCCCTCTATCCCACACCTCCTTACTTTCATCATAAGCCAACCATGGGGGACCTTATCAAATGCCTTACTAAAATCCACGTATATGACATCAACTGCCCTACCTTCATCATTTTTGAGGAGGTAACTTAGTTACCTCCTCAAAAAATTCTATCAAATTTATGAGGCACGACTTGCCCTTCACGAATCCGTGCTGACTATCCCGGATTAATCCGCATCTTTCTAAATGGTCGTAAATCCCATCCTGAAGGGCCTTTTCCATCAACTTACCAACCACCGAAGTAAGACTAACCAGCCTATAATTACCAGGGTCATTTCTATTCCCTTTCTTAAACAGAGGAACAACATTCGCCACTCTCCAGTCCTCTGGCACCATCCCCGTGTTCAGCGAGGACCCAAAGATCAAAGCCAAATGCTCTGCAATCTCATCTCTTGCCTCCCAAAGAATCCTAGGATATATTTCATCAGGCCCAGGGGACTTATCGACCTTCAGTTCATTCAAAACTGCTAGTACATCCTCCCTCCGAACATCTACTTCCTCCAGCCTATTAGCCTGTAACACCTTCTCTTCCTCAAAAACATGGCCCCTCTCCTTGGTGAACACTGAAGAAAAGTATTCATTCATCACCTCTCCTATCTCTACTGACTCCATACACAAGTTCCCACTACTGTCCTTGACCGGCCCTAACCTCACCCTGGTCATTCTTTTATTCCTCACATAAGAGTAAAAAGTCTTGGGGTTTTCCTTGATCTGACCCGCCAAGGACTTCTCATGCTCCCTCCTAGCTCTCCTAAGCCCCTTTTTCAGCTCATTCCTTACTAACTTGTAACCTTCAATTGAGCCATCTGAACCTTGTTTCCTCATCTCTACATAAGCTTCCCTCTTCCTTTTTGCAAGACATTCCACCTCTTGTGAACTATGGTTCCCTCACTCAGCCATTTCCTCCCTGCGTGACAGGGACATACCTATCAAGGACACCCAGTATTTGTTCCTTGAAAAAGTTCCACTTTTCATTAGTGCCTTTCCCTGACAGTTTCTGTTCCCATCTTATGCCCCTAATTCTTGCCTAATCACATCATGATTACCGTTCCCCCAATTATAAACCTTGCCCTGCCGTACGGCCCTATCCCTCTCCATTGCAATAACAAAAGACACCGAATTGTGGTCACTATCTCCAAAGTGCTCTCCCACAACCAAATCTAACACTTGGCCCGGTTCATTTCCCAGTACCAAATCCAATGTGGCCTCACCTCTTGTCGGCCTATCCACATATTGTGTCAGGAAACCCTCCTGCACACACTGCACAAAAACTGCTCCATCCGAACTATTCGACCTACAAAGGTTCCAATCAATATTTGGAAAGTTAAAGTCCCCCATGACAACTCCCTGTGACCCCCACACCTATCCATAATCTGCTTAGCAATTTCTTCCTCCACATCTCTATTACTATTTGGGGGCCTATAGTAAACTCCTAACAATGTGACCGCTCCTTTCCTATTTCTAACTTCAACCCATATTACCTCAGTATGCAGATTCCCCCTCGAAGTGCCTTTCCGCAGCCATTAAACTATCCTTGATTAACAATGCTACTCCTCCAGCTCTTTTACCAGCTTCCCTACACTTACTGAAACATCTATACCCCCGGAACGTCCAACAACCAGAGATTGGTTGTTGTTGGATTTTGAAAGCTAAACAGGGGAACATTTTTCCACTGGTTAGGGATTGGGTAACTAGAGGAAATCAATTTAAGGTTATCGCTGCAAAGAACAAAGGGAAAGGTCAGGAGAGTTTGTTTTCACACAGAGGATTGTTATGCTCAAGTAGAAATGTTGATGGAATTCAAATCCAGAACAGCTTTTAAAAGAAATTATATCGAATGTACAGCATAGAAAGGCCATTTGACTGTCTTCATACACCACACGAGCATTTCAACTCACCCTGTCGACACTATAGTTAAGAAAGCCCACCAACGCCTCTACTCTCTCAGGAGGCTAAGGAAACGTGGCATGTCTACTATGACTCTCACCAATTTTTACAGATGCACCATAGAAAGCATTCTTTCTGGTTGTATCGCAGCTTGGTATGGCTCCTGCTCTGCCCAAGACTGCAAGAAACTGCAAAGGGTTATGAACGTAGCCCAGTCCATCACGCAAACCAGCCTCCCATCCATTGGCTCTGTCTCCACTTCCCGCTGCCTCAGAAAAGCAGCCAGCATAATCAAGGACCCCACGCACCCCGGACATTCTCTCTTCCACCTTCTTCCGTCAGGAAAAAGATACAAAAGTCTGAGGTCACGTACCAACCGACTCAAGAACAGCTTCTTCCCTGCTGCCATCAGACTTTTGAATGGATCTACCTTAAGTTGATATTTCTCTATACCCTAGCTATGACTGTAACACTACATTCTGCACTCTCTCCTTTCCTTCTCCCCTATGTATTCTATGAACAGTATGCTTTGTATAGTGCAAGGAACAATACTTTTCACTGTATCCCAATACGTGACAATAAAATCAAATGACAATAATAATTCAAATCAAATCATAGCTTTAGTTTTCTTCCTGGTGTTTTTCTAACATCTGCTCCTTAAAGACATCATTGCTAGTTGCCCCAACTATTCTTTGTAGTTTGTTACTGTCAGCTTAAAATATCTGATTTGTAAAAACATTAAAATTGTGATAACAGTGCGCTCCATTCTAAATGGCTGTCACCAGCTGCCCCTGCTCCAGAATTCCTTGGCACCACTTGAAAAAACCTCCAAACATCTTTTCAGCCAAAGTATTCGTCTCCTGATTTCGCCCTCCCTCTCCTGGCTTGCATCCTCTCCTATTTACTTTTCCAACTGATTTATTATTGTAGTCACCGTGTATTTAAATATTTTAAAAGGAAAGAAAAACACAGGGTTTGTTGGAAGATTGTAGGAATGTAACTCTGGGTGGTGCTGACAGCTGGGACAGGCACAGTAAGTCAAATGGCCTCCTGTACATTAAAAACTCCATGGTTGGCAGGGGTGGGTGGGGGCAGGGGTTGGAGGTGATGGAAAATGGTGTCAAGAGGAAGCAAATAAATGCCGAGAGGTCGATTAGAGAGAAAAAAAAGCCCAGTAACGATAAGAAAAAAAAGCAAATATAATGAAATGTAACATTTCTATTACAGCTTGGAAAATGGCAACATCTTGGGAAATGATTCAGTACGGCGAAAATAAAAGCTGGGGGGAGGGGGTGTTCACAGTTTAGAAACACCCAGGCTGTAGGATTAAATTGGTATAAAACTAGTCTAACAAGCCTTTAATCCAAGTTAGTGTGTGAAACCGAGAGACTGACACTGCTGCTTTTGTCTGAGGCTGCTGAAGAGGCAACATTGAAACAGGGGTTGGGGAAGGCCTGAGCTATAGCGGACTTGGGGGTTGCTTGATGCAGACACTGGCTGCACTAAAGTGCACAAATATCCCCTCCCCCCCCCTTACAAATTAATTCAAAACTCAGGAAGTAAACAGCCAAAGAATATCGAAGTCTTGTCATCGATATTTATCCACTGCTAGAAGTAAGGCAACAGAGCAGGAATAATTACATTGTAGATGGATGATAAAAATACTGAAACAGGCAGCAAGAAATGTTGAGTAGGAGAGCTCCAACATCTGGGAATGCAGCCACACAACTTGCTCAACGAGGTGGTTAAAATATCCACCAAAAGAGCGGCCAGCTCCCCCCGCCTTCCCACTCCAGTTTAATAAGGGGAGGATTCCTTTCACTTATTAACCTCCAGTACTGGCTTTTCACTTCACCATTTAATGAATGGAGGAATGGGGCAGGGATTTCGTTTGTGGGATTGTGAACAGCTTCAACCTGGATTTTAAATGCATGATCATGTAACACAGATGAAAGCTCCGGCATGGCTCTGTGGAGGGCAGAGGATAGCTGGTGGAGACAGATGTGAGGGTAACCCCGCTTTCTCGTTCAGAAAAGACTTACCCTGCGGCTCACACACACACGGCCGTTTCCCGCACTGAGATCCAGGTCTCACAGCAGCGATGTCCTTCCACAAATAAACAACAGCCCAAGTCCATTCGCTCAGCTTCTGCCAGGCATGGTCGGGGATATTCCGCTTTCACAGCGGCATGCTGCTGCTCCCTGCTCCGAATAAAGCAAATCACTTTCACTCTGCAAAAGCACACAGCGGATGGCTGGCTGCCTGTCCGCCCCTCCTCGCCTTCTCCCCAGATTTCATTGGCTCCTTTATTTTAAGAGCAGTCTCGGTCAGCTTGTGATGAGTGGGAAGATCCTCAAGTGAAACAGGGGAAATCTGCATCCCAGAATGTTCCAACCGTGCCAGGAGAAAGGGGGAAGCTCACACAAGACCACTGGAAAGATGTCAAATCTTGCACTGAATTGTCCCATTTTCACTTTTTGATTTTATTTATTGTCACGTGTTAGTATTTACAGTGAAAAGTATTGTGCGCTGTACAGACAAAGCATACCGTACATAGAGACAGAAAGGAGAGTGCAGAATGTAGCGTTACAGTCATAGCTAGGATCTAGAGAAAGATCAACTTAATACAAGGTAGGTCCATTCAAAAGTCTGATGGCAACAGGGAAGAAGCTCGAGTCGGTTGGTACTTTTTCCCGACGGAAGGAGGTGGAAGAAAGTATGTCCGGGGTGTTTGGGGTCCTTGATTATGCTGGCTGCTTTTCTGAGGCAGCGGGAAGTGTAGACAGTGGAATGAATGATTTTACAAGTACCTGTCTAAAACTATGGTGTTATCATTTTAAATGGGGTTTAGTCGTCCCTTCTCTAAGCAAATTGGCATTTTTTGCCTACAGTCCATTAGATGCTGTCATACATTAGGGTCAATTTAGCATGGCCAATCAACCTAATGTCAGGGGGATTAGCAGCATAAATATGTGGGGTTACGGGATTAGGGCCTGGGTGGGATTGTGGTCGGTGCAGACTCGATGGGTTGAATGGCCTCCTTCTGCACTGTTGGGTTTCTATGATTCTATATACAATGACCATGGCTGCTCTGTAGCCTCCCGACTTATTTGGATCAAGCACGGGGATCTCTTCTCCACGTCGGACTTAAATCAGCATAGATTGGTAACGGACTCTGGTAACAGCATCATCAGACTCACCCTCAACTGGACTTTTCATCACAGATCTTGAGCTGTTTCCTGGTTACAAATGGTCCCTGAATGGGACCATGGATTTGTTGGTATTGAGAAAAAAAGAGACATGTTGTTGAGGCTTTTCACCTTGTACACATCAGGACAATTCAGCACAATACCAAATGTCAGGGAAAACAACACATTTGTCCTGTATGAGAAGAGAATCCTGATTGGTCGACAAATACTCTGATAGAGGTGTTACCATGGGAATACACCAGTTGATTGTGACTGACAGTTAACTGCCAAACATTGTTGGTTCATTCCTCAGGGCAATGCCTAGATCAGAATCAAGCTGTCTGGTTTAAATTTCAGCAGTGCTTGACAGTTGGATTAGATTCAGGGGAAGTACCTGTCTAAAACGGCGTTTCCTCCAACTCATTTCAGCGCGAGACAATGAAGACATTCCAGTAAAATTCATATTTAAATGGCATTATTCATCTGAGCCCCGTGAGGGCTGCCATAAACCTCTACCTATGAAGGTAATAGCTTTAATTGGCACACAAGCAACATATTGAAGATGCTGGAAATCTAAAATAAAAACAAAATGCTGAAAGTACTCAGCAGGTCTGGCAAAATCAGTTGAGAGAAAGAGAATGAATAGAAACATAGAAAAACTACAGCACAATACAGGCCCTTCAGCCCACAAAGTTGTGCCGAACATGTCCCTACCTTAGCGATTACTAGGCTTACCTATAACCCTCTATTCGACTAAATTCCATGTACTTATCTAAAAGTCTCTTAAAAGACCCTATTGAATCCGCCTCCACCACCATTGCTGGCAGCCCATTCCACGCACCCACCACCCTCTGAGTGAAAAACTTACCCCTGACACCTCCTCTGTACCTACTCCCCAGCACCTTAAACCTGTGTCCTCTTGTGGCAACCATTTCAGTCCTCGGAAAAAGCTTCTGACTGTCCACTCGATCAATACCTCTCAACATCTTATACACCTCTATCAGATCACCCCTCATTCTCCGTCTCTCCAAGGAGAAAAGGCCGAGCTCACTCAACCTATCCTCATAAGACATGTTCCCCAACTCGGACCCCAAGATACTTCTGATCTTTCACACTGCCAAGAGTCCTACCATTATTATATTCTGCCATCCTATTTGACCTTCCAAAATGAACCACCTCACACTTATCTGGGTTGAACTCCATCTGTCACTTTTCCGCCCAGTCTTGCATCCTATCAATGTCTCACTGCAACTCCTGACATCCCTCCACACTATCCACAACACCTCCAACCTTTGTGTCATAAGAACATAAGAAATAGGAGCAGGAGTAGGCCATCTAGCCCCTCGAGCCTGCCCCGCCATTCAATAAGATCATGGCTGATCTGACGTGGATCAGTACCACTTACCCGCCTGATCCCCATAACCCTTAATTCCCTTACCGATCAGGAATCCATCCATCCGCGCTTTAAACATATTCAGCGAGGTAGCCTCCACCACCTCAGTGGGCAGAGAATTCCAGAGATTCACCACCCTCTGGGAGAAGAAGTTCCTCCTCAACTCTGTCTTAAACCGACCCCCCTTTATTTTGAGGCTGTGTCCTCTAGTTTTAACTTCCTTACTAAGTGGAAAGAATCTCTCCGCCTCCACCCTATCCAGCCCCCGCATTATCTTATAAGTCTCCATAAGATCCCCCCTCATCCTTCTAAACTCCAACGAGTACAAATCCAATCTCCTCAGCCTCTCCTCATAATCCAAACCCCTCATCTCCGGTATCAACCTGGTGAACCTTCTCTGCACTCCCTCCAATGCCAATATATCCTTCCTCATATAAGGGGACCAATACTGCACACAGTATTCCAGCTGCGGCCTCACCAATGCCCTGTACAGGTGCATCAAGACATCCCTGCTTTTATATTCTATCCCCCTTGCAATATAGGCCAACATCCCATTTGCCTTCTTGATCACCTGTGTCATCAGCAAACTTACCAACCCATGCCTCCACTTCCTCATTCAGGTCATTTATAAAACTCACAAAGAGTAAGGGTCCCAGAACGGATCCCTGGGGCACTCCACTGGTGACCGACCTCCATGCAGAATATGACCCATCTATAACCACTTTTTGCCTTCTGTGGGCAAGCCAGTTCTGGATCTACAAAGCAATGTCCCCTCGGATCCCATGCCCCTCATTTTCTCAATAAGCCTTGCATGGGGCACCTTATCAAATGCCTTGCTAAAGTCCATATATACTACATCTACTGCCCTTCCTTCATCAATGTGTTTAGTCACATTCTCAAAAAATTCAATCAGGCTCGTAAGGCATGATCTGCCTTTGACAAAGCCATGCTGACTATTCTTAATCATATTATACCTCTCCAAATGTTCATAAATCCTGCCTCTCAGGATCTTCTCCATCAACCTACCAACACTGAGGTTAGACTCACTGGTCTATAATTTCCAGGGCTATCTCTACTCCCTTTCTTGAATAAAGGAACAACATCCGCAATCCTCCAGAACCTCTCCCATCTCCATTGATGATGCAAAGATCATCGCCAGAAGCTCATACAGTAGCCTGGGGTACATCTCATCCGGTCCCGGCGACTTATCTAACTTGATGCTATTCAAAAGCTCCAACACATCCTTCCATTTCTTAATATCTACATGTTCAAGCTTTTCAGTCCACTGCAAGTCTACACTACAACCACCAAGATCCTTTTCCATAGTGAATACTGAAGTGAAGTATTCATTAAGTACCTCTGCCATTTCTTCCAGTTCCATACAAACTTTTCCACCGTCACACTTGATAGGTCCTATTCTTTCATGTCTTATCCTCTTGCTCTTCACATACTTGTAGAATGCCTTGGGGTTTTCTTTAATCCTGCCTGCCAAGGCCTTCTCATGACCCCTCCTGGCTCTCCTAATTTCCTTCTTAAGATCCTTCCTATTAGCCACATACTCTTCTAGATCTCTAACATTACCTAGCTCTCTGAACCTCTTATAAGCTTTTCTTTTCTTCTTGACTAGATTCATTACAGCCTTTGTACACCACGGTTTCTGTAACCTACCATAACTTCCCTGTCTCATTGGAACGCTGCTATGCAGAACTCCAGGCAAATATTCCCTGAAAATTTGCCACATTTCTTCCGTACATTTCCCTGAGAAAACCTCTTTCCAATTTAAGCCTCCAATTTCCTGCCTGATAGCCTCATAATTCCCCTTACTCCAGTTAAACACTTCACTAACTTGTCTGATCCTATCTCCCTCCAACGCTATTGTAGAGGAGATAGAATTATGATTACTATCTCCAAATGCTCTCCCACTGAGAGATCTGACACCTGACCAGGTTCATTTTCCAATACCAAATCAAGTACGGCCTCTCCCCTTGTAGGCTTATCTACATACTGTATCAAGAAACCCTCCTGAACACACCTAACAAACTCTTCCCCATCTACACCCCTTACTCTAGGGAGATTCCAATCGATATTTGGGAAATTAAAATCTCCCATCATGACGATTCTGTTATTATTACACCTTTCCAGGATCTGATTCCCTATCTGCTCCTCAACATCCCTGTCACTATTGGGCGGCCTATAGAAAACACCCAGTAAAGTTATTGACCCCTTCCTGTTCCTAATCTCCACCCACAGAGACTCCGTAGACAATCCCTCCATGGTGTCCATCTTTTCTGCAGCCGTGACACTATCTCTGATCAACAGTGCCACTCCCCCACCTCTTTTGCCTCTCTCCCTGTCCCTTCTGAAACATCTGAAACGGCACTTGAAGTAACCAATCCTGTCCCTGAGTCATCCAAGTCTCTGTAATGGCCACCACATCATATTTCCAAGTAGTGATCCACGCTCTAAGCTCATCCACTTTGTTCACAACACTCCTTGCGTTGAAATAGACACATTTCAAACCTTCGGTCTGAGCGCTCCCCTTCTCGATCACCCGCCTATCCTCCCTCTCACACTGTCGACAAACTTTCTCTATTTGTGAGCTAACCTCCTCTCTCCCAGTCACTTGAATTTGATTCCCACCCCCAACCATACTAGTTTAAACTCTCCCCAGTAGCCTTAGCAAACCTCCCCGCCAGGATATTGGTCCCCCTGGGATTCAAGTGCAACCCGTCCTTATTGTACAGGTCACACCTGCCCCAAAAGAGGTCCCAATGATCCAGAAACCTGAATCCCTGTCCCCTGCTCCAATCCCTCAGCCACGCATTTATCCTCCACCTCATTCCATTCCTACTCTCACTGTCGCGTGGCACAGGCAGCAATCCCGAGATTACTACCTTTGCGGTCCTTCTTCTCAACTCCCTTCCCAACTCCCTATATTCTCCTTTCAGGACCTCTTCCCTTTTAATGTTTCAGGTCGATGACCTCTCATCAGAATTTAATGGGACAAGTAAAGGAAGGAGGTGTGAATGGCAGAATGATGAACAGAAAAAACAAATACAAAATCTGCAAAGGAAATGGGAATAAAGGGGGGTCAGAGGTTACAGTGTGAAATTGTTGATCGCATTGCTTAGTTGGAAGGCTGGAAAGTGCCTAATCAAAAAATGAGATGCTATTCCTCGAACTTACACCAAGCTCCATTGGAACGGTGCAGGAAGCAGAGAACAAGGTGGAGAATGACAGGTGGAAAATGTGGGAATGATGTGTTGCACTCTATTTTCTATTTTAAGAAACAGCTTGAAATTCACTGTAAACATTTTGTTTCACGTATGTATAAAATAGACTGTTCACAATTATACGACTTGAGTTCAGATAACACCTTTCATGATCTCCGCACATCCTAATGAAGCTTCTTCTTGCCAATGAAGTACTCTTGAAGTGATATATGAAATACCTCCACTGGAATTCGACTGCCCGCCCACCACGCAATCAGGGCAGGCGAGGGGCAGACAACGGAAATGTCAATTGACCTTGGGCGGGAATTTCCGATCTCGCTCAAGCGAGACGTAAAATCCCACCCCTCACCTCAGTGGTGTCCATCAGTCTGCCCTCTGGAATATCATGATGATGGTTGTCCTTCAAGTTCGAAAAAGAGATGAATGCAGAGATAATTATGTAGTTCCAGTCTGAATGCACACAATTGGAAACAGTTGGAGCAATGAAACTCATATGTTGAGATGTGGACAGATGCTGCTCTATGAGGATGGCACAGTGGTTAGCACTGCTGCCTCTCAGCGCCAGGGACCCAGGTTCAATTCTCAGCTTGGGTCACTGTCTGTGCGGAGTTTGCACGTTCTCCCCATGTCTGTGTGGGTTTCCTCCGGGTGCTCCGGTTTCCTCCCACACTCCAAAAGAAGTGCTGGTTAGGTGGATTGCCAACACTAAATTGACCCTTGGTGTCAGAGGATGTTCGGTGGATTAGTCATGGTAAATGCATGGAGTTGTGGGGATTGGGCCTAAGCTCTTTGTTTGGGGGGGGGGGAAGGGTTGAACGGCTCTTTCTGCACCGTTAGGAATCTGTGGTTCTATGACATTGTTCAGTGTTTGTGTGGTGCACATTGATTTCTTTTGCCAGATTCTAGCTGTCCATACATCAGTTGTCTCGGAATGCAATGGTCCTCCATTCTAATTGCACACCCTACCCAGTACAGTTGGACCTTCCGGAGTATTCTCAATATCTGTTGTCTGGGCTGTCTGAGCTACAACCTGGTCAAAAGCTACTGAGCCACAACAAAATGTCTGTTCAGGATGATGTGAGCAAAGAACTTTCCAGCTATGGACAGGAGCGAGATACCTCTGTAGCTGCCGCACACTGCTTTGCTGCCTTTGTTTTTGCAGAGAGCAGCAATTGTGGCATTGCGGAGATAATTTGGCATCTTTTCTTTATTCCAAATGCACAGAGGATATCATGGCTCAATCCTGTCATTGCCTGCCACTTTGAAAGTTTCTGCAGGGACTCCATCTTTTCCTGAAGTTCATCTGCTTAATGGCTTTCAGGTCTCATCAACAGAAGGCGGCAAATCAAACTAGTCAAGGACAAGTTGCTGAGGAACATAGTTGAGGGCTGTGGGGTTGACAGTAGATGGTCTGTTTAGCAAGCTGCTAAAGTGTTTGCCCATCTGTCTCGTTTCTCTGCCTGATTTTGATCAGGGATGGCCCATCTGCTGAGAGCAACAGTATGGAGCATGTTCTAGAAGGTCCATAGATGGATTTGATAGAACTTTTTGAGTTGCAAAAGCCTTCATATTGTTATTTTTCAGCTGTTCATTCCCACCACCTATCTTCTGTCATGTGGAGCTCTCTCTGAACTTTACTCGAGGTGTCAAAACTTGTCTCGTTTGCAGGTTGGGTTATTCTTCCAATCCATATCTGCTCTTTTTCAGCCTGCGAGACTTAAAAATGTTTTCATCATTTGCATCAAACCAACCTTGATGCACTTGCTTCTTTGGTTACAGCAAGCAATGTTACTCAGTTTAGCCGTAGGAAAAACAACTTTTTGATGATTTTTAGTTGCTTGCGCTGAGTTGGAGCAATTTGGAAGTTAGAATTGCTCTTGTCTGTGATCTGTCCAGTATTCTGCACCTCACACTGCACAGACTATCTGTACATGGGAAATCCCTCTGACGCACAGTGATGTAGTCAATAATGTGCCACCGTTTTGACCTTGCATGTATCCATGTAGTCTTGCATTTGTCAGCATGTCTGAACATTGTATTGGGAATGCAAGGATTGTGCAAAGCGCATTTATTAGGAGCAACAGGACAGTGCTGCTAAGGTTTGCAACCCTGTGATTATTCAGAACTCCTTTCTCATTCCCTCTCACTTTCCTCACACAAACATTGAAGTCTCCCTGGACCATGAGCTCATCATTGACAAACGTTGACTTAATGAGTTCATAGAATCTCAGAATGGCAGAAGAAAGCCATTCGGCCCATTGAGTCTGCACCAAAAACAATTCCACCCTGGCCCTTTCCTTGTAGCCCCACATAATCCCCCTGACACTAAGGGGCAATCCGACCCAGACCTGTTCCCCTAACCCCAAGTATTTATCCCACTAATCCCCCTAACCGACACATCTTTGGACTATGGGAAGAAACCGGAGCACAGGTAGGAAACCCACGCAGACACGGGGAGAATGTGCAGACTCCACACAGTCACCCGAGGCCGGAATTGAATCTGGGTCCCTGGCGCTGTGAAGCAACAGTGCTAACCACTGGGCCACCGTGCCGCCCAGTTGATCCAGGTCCTTGTAGAACTGTTCCTTCATGTCCTCAGGGCTGTTGAGAATTGGTGCATAGGTACTGATGATGGTCAAGTAGTTTGCTTGGTCGAGTGGAAAATGCAACTTCACGAGGTGCTTGTTCATCCCGTCAGGAAGTGTAGTAATGGGCGCGATCTTAAGTGTCAAAAGGTCTGAAAATGGTGTATTTCAGATCTTTCTTTGGTGTGAATTTGGCAATGAAATCTTACCCCACACAGTCAGTTTTTTTGACAGGAGGGCTATTTGCACCGGTTGTGGGATTGGAGCCTAAGCTTGCTGGCTTCAGAGCACTCAGGTGCCATTGCGCAGGGCGCCCTGAACTCTCAATGAACTGAGTCTTTCCTCCCTCTCCCCGCAATCATCATCAGCATGTTCTCCCCCCACACTAACACAGGTCATCAGCATTGGGGCATCAGAACCTTCCCGATGAGACCCTGGCAGACCCCCCTACCCCCTTGCATAGCCCCCCCCCCCCCTGTCATTGTGCAACCCCCCCCCCCCCCCCCCCCGGTCATAGCCCCACCGCCAAATGTATTGGAGAAACTCAAGGGACTAAAATCTGATCAATCCTCTGTACCTAATGGCCTATGGCCAGGATTCTAAAAGAGATTGTTGCTGAGATAGTGGATGCATTGGCTTGTATTTTGCAAAATTTCCTACATTCTGGAACATCCCAGCAAATTGGAAGCTAGCAAATTTAACAACATTATTCACGAAAGGTGAGGGGAAAACTCGGAACTACAAACCAATTAGCCCAACATCATTCAGTGGGAAAGTGCTAAAACCTATTAGGGAAGACTTCACAATTTACTTAAATAACATGGTATGGTTAGAACAAGTCAACATGGTTTCACAAAAGAAAAGTCCTGTTAGATCCATTTAATAGAATCTCTCGAGGATATAACTAGTGTAGATAAAGAGGAACCAGTAGATGTAGTATAATTGGATTTCCCATCAGCATCCAATAAGGTGCAACACAAAAAGTTAATGTGTAAGATAAGGACTCATGGAGTTGTGGTGATGTATTAGCATGGATAGAGGATTGGTTAACAAACAGGAGGCAGAATGTAGAGATAAGCGGGGCTTTTGCAATTTATGTTGTTAGGATTCTGGACTAGAATCCCAGTCCTGAATCCCAAATTACATTAAGAAGCCAGGCTAGACCTCAACAATTTTTCTATTTTTGGTATATATGTGAAGATAGGATGCTTTACTCCAGGAGTAATTCCATTGACAAATTAGGGATCTTTTATAGTAAAACAACTTTATTTAATAACAATGTTTAAATATAACTAAAAAATAAAGATGTTTAATTATTAATAGTTAAACAATATTTAAAATTGAAAGGAAGCAACTTTACTTTCTCGCTTTCTAACTGTTTCAGTTCCAAATAAGCAACAGTCCTCAGAGATTTAAATGCCACTTTAAATACAGTTAGCAACCATAAATATACTTGCTATAAATTGTGTTAACAGCCTTGAAACTTTCTTGGAGAAAGAGTTTTACAGCAGCTAGCAGACCTCTGTCTTCAGCAGACCCCCAGCTAGAAGTGCAATTCTCAAACTGCAAAAGCTCCGCCCTCTCTGCTACAGACCCAGTTTATCATATGACCCCATAAATCATCTTTAATCAGAAATCCTAGGGGAACATCTCGTACAAACACAAGTCCATTAGCTCCAAGTAACAAATTCCTAGCTGAAAATGAAGTAACTTGCTTTTGCACCCTTGAGCTAAAAAGTTTTTCCAGACACACTGGCTGCTAGCAAAACAAATCTGAAATTTTTAACATTTCCCTTTAACAAGAAAAATATATTTATATTAATTGCACTTGTATCAGCACAATATTAATGATTTTGTCATCTTGGAGTAGGTTATGAATTTTCAGTCAATAACTTGAAATTTTAAAAACCACAAAAGGCTACAGGATGATGGCCAGCTGATTTCTCTTGTGGATACAAACACTCCCATCTCGAGGGGGAACAAAAGGAATTTTCCAGACAGATGTTGACTCAATGCCTTTTCCCTAAAATTTATTCAGAAGGGTAATTTCAATTGGGTCCTTCTGACACAAGCTGTCTCAAACTCTCAAGGTGTGAAAGTAATCTCACAGGATGTATAATTGACCTGGCCACCTACCTTATTTGGAAAAGGAATTTGGACATGCAACAGGTCACGTGGTGACACAGCCATGTTCATGATCTTTATATCCATCAAACCAGCTGCAAGTGCATTGTGGAGGAGATGGTGGCGTAGTTACTGGACCTTGGGTATTGTTCTGGGGACCCGGATTAGAATCCCACCATGGAAGATGGTGAAATTTGAAATCAATAAAAATCTGGAGTTAGAGGTCCAATAGTGACCCATCTGGTTCAATAATGCCCGCTAGGGGAGGAAATCGGCCATTCCTAGATGTGGTTTACATATGATTCCAGATCCACAGCAATGTGGTTAACTGTTAAATGCCCTCTGAAATGGCCTAGCAAGCCTCTCAATACAAGGGCAATTAGGGATGGGCAATAAATGCTGGCATTTAAAAAAAATGCAGCCAAGGTGATGAACATCCATACCTTGAAAATGGGAGAAGGACTTTCCCCAAACTGTTCCAGCTTCAATACAAGCAAAATATGGTAGATGCTGGGAAAAAAACCCAACAGGTCTGGCAGCATCTGTGGAGAGAGAAAGTAGAGTAAACATTTCAAGTCCATAAGACCTCTTCAGAACTTCAAGTTCAAGTTCACTGCAAACTAACCTGCTGGAAATGCAAGTACAAGAAGCCACGCAGCTCAGAATCCTCTGCTTACAAGATCTTCACTTGAACTAAAGCATCAACTCAGTTAACTACAGGCCTGTCACAAACGAGTGACTGAGACAATTATATGTTGTAATCATGATTTTTTTTTCCTTACTTGTTTCTAACATTTGAGAGAGTGATAGTGTGTGAGGTGAGTGAGTGTGACAGCAACGTGCCTTTAAGAAATGTCTTTTTATCATGTTTCTCTGCAGTTTTGTTTTCAAACAGGCCCTGGGTCTGAGTCAGTATCCTTTAATTGATGCTGAAGCAGTATAATGGGCATCTTGTTTATTTTTAATCTGGGCTAATGCAGTGTCCTTTTTGGAATTGTTGGGTAGAGCCGGATTGACAGGTCAGGTGGTACCTTGGGACAGTTCCCCCCCCCCCCTCCCCACCCCCACAGGAAACAGCCAAAGGTTTTGGTTTCATTTTGATCAGAAGCTGTTGGGACTGCAGACTGAAAGCAGTGTTCTGTGTTTCTCTCTGGAGTGAAAATTCTGTTATCTGTGAGTGCAGCTAGAAACTAGAGGCAAGCAGTGTCTCTCAAGGTATCCTGGAGTTCTAGGGCTGGGAAGTCTCAGATGTGATCCAGCATTTCAAAGGACTAATTCACAGCAGGAGTTGCAAAGCTGCAAAATCCATCATCACATGAGCATACTTGCTTTCTATGCTCACCCGTGCCAAATTCATTTAGTATGTTTGTGGGGGTGGTTTGATTTGGAACAGTATACTTAACTGTTAAGGTTAATACAATATCATGGGTTTTTGTTATTGATAAGTTATGATCATTTTATTAGTATATGTTAACTGTGGTCTTAAATAAACTTTGTTTGATAAAAACTTCCTCGTGGGTTACTTTAATCATACCTGGAGTGAAACATCTTATGCTCACCCGTGCCAAATTCAAAGTCAAAACCTATGGTCTAGGCTGACATCATAAAACCCTTGGAGTTTGTGACCTGGGTTATAACATGAGTGAGACATATTTGTTAAACCTAGTAGGCCCTTATAGGAGAATAAATAACCTTTATTTTAAAACTTACAAAAACACTTGCTGCTTGAATTTCTTTAAATTGGGACAATTACTTGGAGGGTAAAAAAATACACACCCCATACAAAACACATTGATCACGGAATGTAACAAAACACTTGTCCATGACCACTTGGATGACAGTAATGTACCTAATTTTGCAACAATAAGCTAGTTATTCACTTTGATTGTATGAATAGAAAAGCAGAATATTTTTAGAAGGCTTAACATTTGTAAATATTGATTTTGATAGAGACTTGGGTGTACTCATGCAAGGAACACAAGGTTAGTGTGCAGGTACAGCAAACAATTAGGAAAGCAAATGGCATACTGGCCTTTATTGCCAGGGGATTGAAGTACAAGAATAAACAAGACTTCCTACAATTGTAGAGCTTTGGTGAGACCACTCCTAGAATATTATGTACATTTTGGTCGCATTATTTAAAGCAGGATATGCTTACATCAGTGTTAATACAATGAAGGTTCACTAGATCGATCCCTGGGATGAGAGGGTGGTTCTATGATGAGAGGCTGTGTGTACTATCCTGCATCTCTACTGTCCACCCAAATACCATCAAAATTTTCTCAACGAGATCAGCTGTCATTGAGGGGCAGCGTATGGATGAGGAATTATGAATTTCAAAGTCTGAGGTACATTGCTTTCATGAATTTTAAAATAAATTTAACATTAGCTAAATTTTAAAATATCAGCAAAATGAAAGAAAAAGGTCAAGGACAGAAAGGTTTCTCAGGTTATAGTTAATTTAATGTTCAAATATTCATCACAAATACTTTGTACAGATATATAAGGAATAGAAGTACAAAAGACAGCAAATGCTCACTTTCAAAGTCTGAGGAACACTGGTTTCATGAATTTTTAAATTAATGTTCGCGAGAGTTTTAAATATCAGCAAAACAATTGACAAACTAGCTCCTCACTTGCTCCAAAATACTTGCAAAATGCACATTTTTCAACTCTTTATTTTTAAATATGATTAAGAACAATAATCAAAAGACAACTTTCAGAGGGAAAGTGGCAGTCATAAAGTTGGCCCTCCAGTTAAATAAATAATCATGTATTTAACACAAGTGGGTAACAGCCTAACCACAAATAATCTAATTAACCCCAGCATTGGAACTCCAATAAAGTCTACATAATTCTCTGTGTAGAAACTCTTTTATCTTTTCATGCAATCTTTAAGCATTGGCCAAGTGAACCTTTATCTCAATTTGGGGTTTGCTCAACGTTAGTTATAAAGGTGATGGAGAAGAAACAATCTGCAGCATATCGAATTATTAAGAGAAAAGTATGACAAATGGCAGCACTTGCAAAGATGAACTCAAACATTCAAGACAGTCATAGATAAATGCTGCGTGCACAAATATTGGTTTAAGGTGCTTTTATATCATAATTCCATGCTCCTTTACGTAACTGGTTCTGTTATTGTACCTCATTAACCGGTTTGGTCTCATGCGCATTGTATGCAAAGTTTTATGTAGATTCCGAAGTAGAAAATATTGCACTCTGTAAAGTTACCAACCAGACACATTGCATAATTTACATCAAACTAAAATTGGTGCAACTGAGTTTTAAGTTTGCCAGTTTGGAACTGGTAGTACTTGGAAGGACTGCATATGCATAAGTCAAGGATTCCCATCATAGGCAGGAAGGTAGCAGACTGTAATGATGAAAACTGCTCCATTAATCTGTTTCCATATTCCATCTTCTTCTGCTGATTGGGGAAAATCCCCTGTTCCATTTATGGGCATCTTTTGCATTTAGAATATTTACAACTGAGCGAGGATCATTATTTCCCCGATCTTTGCTCCCCTCCCTCCCCCATGAGAGCACTGAAGGTTCTAAACGTGCACAGTGATAGGTACAACTTAGTCACAGGGTTAGTCTTCAGCCAGCAGCATAACTGCTTAAGAAGGAATAAAACATGGGGAGCTTCATCCGCTGTTGGTCCTTACGACACCAGGCTATCACAGTGCCGTCGCTGTTTGCTGTGTAGAGGTGATGGCCATCACAGGAGAACGTGAGACTGTAGGATACGAGAGAGAATGTAACCATTAAAGTCAAAAGCACTTTATCAAAAACGTGCTAGTGTTTAATTAAGCTAATCTTCGACATGAGGAAGGGTGGCACAGTCGCACAGTGGTTAGCACTGCTGTCTCACAGCATCAGGGACCTGGGTTCAATTCCAGCCTTGGGTGACTATGTGGAGTTTGCACATTCCCTCCGTGTCTGTGTGGGTTTCCTCCAGGCGCTCCAGTTTCCTCCCACACTCCAAAGATGTGCGGTTTAGGTTGACTGGCCATGTTAAATTGCCTGTTAGTGTCAGGGGATTAGTAGGGTAAATAAGTGGGGTTACGGGGATAGGTCCTGGGTGGGATTCTTGTCAGTGCAGACTCGATGGATCGAATGGCCTCCTTCTGCACTAGAGGGATTCTTGAATTCTTTGCTAATGATTTTCCCCTCTCCTGAAGAATAGTGACTGTTTGCTGTAGTCTTTTCCACAAATACTTGACTGTTCTCCTATAATTTTAGTTTTGGGGGTTACACTTGCACTTTATTTAAGCAGCAAGTTTTTAATTATGATTTTGTGTTGCAACAGTCAGGGTCTGTCAAGAACTAAAAAGTGTTCCCTGGAGGAAGGAGGCTCAAACCGCATAGTTTTGACTGCACAGGTCTTAATTTCAGTTTACAAACTTAGTTTAGAAAGTATTCAAGCACTTAGACTGCGTATTTTTTAAACCCACTGGACCTTAATGTAAATGTTAGACAATGTTAACTAACTCAGCAATTATGTGTCTTTCCTGTATCGGCCTTTTGGCGAAGAACAAGCATCAGATCAAGCCCAAGATGGGGTGCAATGCCTCATCTTGTCAGCTTGGATCTTGTTTGTCTCCCTTGTGGGGACATGAATTGGATTCAATTGGATTTTGAATTTGGTTTTTGGAGCAAGCAAGGAATGGCAGTCCATTCTGAACATTAACTTGTAACTTTAAGAATGGAACCAGAAGGTCATAGGTTCAAACTCCACTCCAAACACTAGTGCATACAATCTAGGCTAGTATTGCTATGCTGAAGGAAGACTGCAGCATCAAAGATGAATGAAAATGATCCCATGGCACAATTTAAAGAAGGGAAGTCGAGTTCTGGTCAATATTTGTCTTCATTAAAACCAATGATTTAATTATCACATTGCTGTTTATGGGAGCTTGCTGTTGAAAATTGACTGCCACTATTTCTACATTAAAATACAGACCACACTTCAAAAGGACTTTATCAGGTGTAAGGTACCTTTCAGTATCCTGAAATCATGAAAGGTGTTATATAAATGCAAGTTCATTATTTCTTTTTCAAGAGTAGGGAATCCCCTTCATACCTTGAGCATTTAAGTTTCTAGCGGCTGGGAAACCAATCTGAGCTTGTGTGTATCCAGACATTGCAGAGCCATCTCATGGGCACATACAGACAGTAAGAAGTCTCACAACACCAGGTTAAAGTCCAACAGGTTTATTTGATAGCATAAGCCACAAGCTTTCGGAGCGCTGCTCCTTCATCAGATGAAGGGGCAGCGCTCCGAAAGCTTGTGGCTTGTGCTACCAAATAAATCTGTTGGACTTTAACCTGGTGTTGCGACTTCTTACTGTGCCCACCCCAGTCCAACGCCGGCATCTCCACATCACATACAGACAGGCAGATGCCATACAATGGAAGCGAGATTCAGCCTGGTACCCAAACAGTGGCTATCATTCTCAGACTGGTAACTGCACCTGTATTTGTTGATGAATTTGGAGACATTCAAGGAAGGGAAAAATAAAGCTGGAGATTGAGCCAAGATGTATCCTTGGCCAGGGTATACTTCACCCTGGCCAAGTATACATCTCTGACAACGAGCTGGAAGCAGGCCATCTACATGTTTCATTTGTATTGCAGGGGTATTGGAGAGATTTGTGAAAATTGGAGAGGAGATCAGGGTGCCACAGTGCGAGAGGATTCACGATCATGTCCATAATTTCCTGCCTCATAACCAAAGGCATTGAATGGAAGCCACACTGGGACCGAGAGGAGGAACTAAAAGATCAGTCACATCAAGCCACTTTGATGTAGTTGAGGAGTGGTATTAGAGAAGGGCTTATGGCCACACTCCACTCTGTGCTCTGAGGTGGAAGAATGAAGAAATGAGGAGATAAAAGTGATGGGGAAACAGCAAATATTCACTGCAAAAACAAGAAATTAAATGCAACAAGTGCTGATATGGAAACATTTTCTCAGCACAGAAATTGTGCGGTGCTAAGTCTGCATTTTGTCTTAGATTTTATACATATTCGCTGTAAATTCAGCTGCTTTATTTTCCGACTGTTTTGGGTGAGTGGCTGAAAACAACCAAAACTAATCCAACAGTCAATGATCACCAGAGTTTACTTCCCCCTATTGCTATTTGCCAATTTGATCGCTTTTTAAGCAACAGCAATTGCTTCTCTATAGCTTGTTCAATATAATAAAAACACCCAAAGGTGCTTCACAGCAGCATTATCAAATAAAATTTGACACCAAGTCACATAAGGAAATATTAGTATCAAAAGCTTGGTCAAAGGAGTAGATTTTAAGGTGCATCTTAAAGAGAGAAAGAAGTGTAAGAAGGGGGGGTGGGGGGGAATTCCAGAATTTAGGGCCTTAGCTGACGAATGCACGGACGCCAATGATGGACAATAAATACAGCAGATATGGACAACATTAGCACTGAATCAGGTACCACCCAAGCTTCACAACACAGATCAATGTGGCCATGAGGACTTAACCAGTTTTAATTTTTCACCCTGGGCAGTATTTTTGCTCAATCTTACCTGACAATCGGCCGATTTGACTTGGGGAAGGTAATTTCCCGAACAGGCTTCAGATCCCATGTACTCCACAGCCTGAATGACACAAAATGTTTTAACAGTTAGTCGGTTAACTTGTCTTTTCTTTACATGACAGTAAACAATTTCCCACACACACGAGAAAAGGAATTCAGTGGGTCCATGGGTAAATGAATTTAAAGCATTAAAGCTGTTTTAATAATGAACTAAAGGATATGTGACTCAATGAAGCAAGGTTAATGTACACATATTAATGTGCTTGTATCAAATCTCTCCATATGCTATTATAGCAATAACGCTAACCTATTTGACCAGTGTGAAACAAAACATTATTGTATCTTGTAACAAAGACAAAGTAATACTAAGGGGCTTTAATCTTCATGTGGACTGGACCATTAAATTGGCAAAGGTGGTCTGGAAGATGAGTTTGTGGAATCCTTTCATGAGCCTCTTTAGCAAAATGCGGAACCAAATAGGGAGAAAGCTAGTTTAGATCTAGAATTTTGCAGTGAGACAGGGTTATAGTGGAAGACCAATAAGGAAATAATGATCATATTACAATTGAATTGTAAATTAAAATAAATACAAGTGGAAAATGACGTACTCCAAACGCAAACCAGAATCTTAAACTTAAACAAAGTCAATTACATAGGTATGAGAAGACACCTGGCTACAACTGATTGAGAAAATAGACTAACTTATGGCAATAAATGAACAGTGGGTAATATTTAAAGAAACAATTCAAAATATTCAACGAAAATACATTCCACTGAAAATGCTCAGCATGGAAGATCCACCTGTGGCTTACTAAGGATGTTAAGGATAGTGTTAGATCAAAAGAAGAGGTTTATTATAGAACAATAGCGTCCCTACAGTGCAGGAGGCCATTCGGCCCATCGAGCCTGCACTGACAACAATCCCACCCAGGCCTTATACCTGTAACCCCATGTATTTACCCAGCTAATCCTTCTAACCTATGCATCCCGGGACACTAAGGGTCAATTTAGCATGGCCAATGCACCTAACCTGCATATCTTTGAACTGTGAGGAAACTGGAGCACCCGGAGGAAACCCATGCAGAGAACCCATGGGGAGAACGTGCAAACTCCACACAGACAGTGACCCAAGCCGGGAATCAAAGGCAGCAGCACTAACCACTGTGCCACCATGCCGCCTATTGCCAAGATTAGTACAATCCAAGCATTGAGAGTGTGTCTTAGCACAGGGCCACCAAAAAGTTGACAAGGGGAAAGAAAATAGGATATGAGAGTAAATATAGAAAAAACAGATTGTAAGAGCTTTTAAAGGTATACAAAGCAGAAGAAACTAGCTAAAGCAAATGTTTGTCACTTAGAAGCAAAATCAGGAGCATTATCATGGGCAATGAGAAAATGTCAGATCTAGAATTGTTTGGTATCTGTCTTCACAGTAGAAGACACATGTTACATCCTGGAAAGAGAAGGTAACCAAGGGCTAGTGTGGAAATGTAAGTAATTAATATCAGCAGAGGAAAAGGCTTGGGGAAACTCAAGGGACTAAATTCCCTTGGACCGATAGTCCACATTCTTGCATGCTTGAAGAGATAGCTGCAGGAGATACTGAGTGCACTGGCTAGGATTTTCCAAAATTCCCAAGATTCTGCAAAAGTCGTAGCAGATTGGAAGTTGGCAGATGTAACACAAGAAGAAAGAAAACAGGAATACCAGATACATATATAAATAAAAGCAAATTACTGTGTATGCTGGAATCTGAAACAAAAACAGAAAATGCTGCAAAATCTCAGCAGGTCTGACAGCATCTGTGGAGAGTGAATAGAGCCAACATTTCCAGTTTGGGTGACTCTTCATCAGAGTTAAAGAGAGCTGGAAATAGGATGAGAGTTATAATATTGTGGGGAGTTAAGCAGTAAGGGCTGGATCGAGGGCCAGCGATAGGTGGAAGCTAGGGGGAGATTGACAAAACTGTCGTGGACAGTAAAACAGAGAATGGAAATGGTGATCATGGCTAAGAAGGGTGCTGATAGTGGTACATTATGAGATCAGAGTGTGTTAATGGTAGAACAAAGGTTTCCCTCCAAGTCACTCACCATCCTGACTTGGAAATATATCACTGTTCCTTCACTGTAGCTGGGTCAATATCCTGGAACTCCCTCCCAAACAGCACTGTGAGTGTACCTACACCACATGGACTGCAACAGTTCAAGAAAGAAGCTTACCACTACCTTCTTAAAGGCAACTAGGGATGGGAAATAAGTGCTGGCCTAGCCAGCAATGCCCACAATCCATAAATGAATTGTAAAAAACTACTTCAGTCTCAGCTAGACTATTGCATCTAGTTGCGGGCACCGCACATTAGAAGGTGCAGAAAAGATTCACAAGAAGGATGAGGAAATTCAGTTATGTAGATAGATTGGAAGAAGTTGGAGCTGTTTTCCTCGTAAAAGAGGAGGTTGAGTGAGGGGAGATTTAATGGGAATCTTCAGAATCTTGAGGGGTTTGGACATATTGTATGGGGAGAAAATGTTCCCATTAGTAGAAGGATTGAAACCAGAGGTCTCAGATTTAAACTAGCTGGCAAAACAAGGAATGGCAACTTGAGGAAAAGCATTTTTAGAAGCGAGTGGTTAGGATCTGGAATGCAATGTCTGTGAGTGTGCTGGAGGTAGATTCAATTATGGGTTTCAAAAGATAATTGGATCATAATCTGAAGAGGAACAAACTTGCAGGACTTTGGGAAAAAGACAGGGAAGTGGTTATCGGTGAAATGCTCTTGCAGAGATGTGATGGGTTACATGGTCTCTTTCTCTGCTGTACCCATTCTATGCTGTCTTAACCACCTGATAAGAACATAGGAATTAGGAGCGAGAATAGGTAATTCAACCCTTCCAGTCTGTTCTGCCATTCTATATGATCATGGCTGATCTCCATCTCATCCTAACTCCACTTCCCTGCCTTTTCCCCAGAGCCCTTTATCCTGCGTTTGATCAAATATTTAACTATCTCTTTCTTGAATCCATTGATTGATTCTGCATCCACTGCACTCTGGGGTAATGAGTTCCAAAGATTCACCACCCTCTGTGAGAAGTAGCTTCTCCTTATCTCTGTCTTGAACCTCCCCCCTCTCACTCTACGACTATGACCTCTTGTCCTAGACTCTTCTGGAAGGGGGAGCGTATGTTAACATTTACTTTATCAATCCCTTTGAGTATTTTATATACTTCAATCAAACCCGCCTCATTATTCTCTACTCTAGTGAGGACAAGACCAAGCTACTCAACTGCTCCTCATATGGCGGCCCCTTCAAACCTGGAATCAATCCACTGAACCTCTTCTGAGCCGCCTCCAGTACCACAGCATTCCTCACAGAAGGTGACTAAAACTGAACACAATACTCCAAATGTGGTCTCACCAAACAACTACTTTTATAGAACATAGAAAAAATACAGCACAAACAGGCCCTTCGGCCCACAGGTTGCGCCGGTCATGTCCCTACCTACCTAGACTTATATATAGGCTTACCTATAACCCTCAATCCTATTAAGTCCCATGTACTCATCCAGAAGTCTCTTAAAAGACCCTATTGAGTTTGCCTCGACCACCACTGACGGCAGCCGATTCCACTCACCCACCACCCTGAGTGAAAAACTTACCCCTGACATCTCCTCTGTACCTACTCCCCAGCACCTTAAACCTGTGTCCTCTCGTAGCAGCCATTTCAGCCCTGGGTAAAAGCCTCCGAGAATCCACCCGATCTATACCTCTCAACATCTATCAGGACACCTCTCATCCTTCGTCTCTCCAAGGAGAAAAGACCGAGCTCCCTCAACCTATTCTCATAAGGCATGCCAACCAATCCAGGCAACATCCTTGTAAATCTTCTCTGCACCCTTTCAATCTTTTCCACATCCCTCCTGTAATGAGGCGACCAGAACTGAGCACAGTACTCCAAGTGGGGTCTGACGAGGGTCTTATAAAGCTGCATCATTATCTCCCGACTCCTAAACTCAACCCCTCGATTGATGAAGGCCAGCACACCATACGCCTTCTTAACCACCTCCTCTACCTGCAAGGCCGATTTAAGAGTCCTATGGACCTGGACCCCAAGGTCCTTCTGATCCTCTACACTGCCAAGAGTCTTACCCTTGATATTATACTCCTTTATCCCATTTGACCTGCCAAAATGGACCACTACACATTTATCCGGGTTGAAGTCCATCTGCCACTTCCCCGCCCAGTCTTGCATCCTATCTATGTCACGCTGTAGCTTCTGACATCCCTCCAACCTATCCACAACATCACCAACCTTCGTGTCGTCGGCAAACTTACCAACCCATCCCTCCACTTCCTCATCCAGGTCATTGATGAAAATGACAAACAGCAAGGGTCCCAGAACAGATCCCTGGGACACTCCACTGGTGACCGACCTCCATTCAGAAAAAGACCCATCTACAACCACTCTCTGCCTTCTGCAGGCAAGCCAGTTCTGAATCCACAAGGCAACAGCCCCTTGGATCCCATGCCCTCTCACTTTCTCGAGAAGTCTTGTATGGGGGACCTTATCGAACGCCTTGCTGAAGTCCATGTAAACCACATCTACCGCTTTCCCTTCGTCAATGTATTTAGTCACATTTTCAAAGAACTCCACCAGGCTCGTAAGGCACGATTTGTCTTTGACAAAGCTTCACATATGCAGCACTGTACATTCCTAGCTGAAAGAACTTCAAACTTCAACCCAGATAAATGTGTAGTGGTCCATTTTGGCAGGTCGAATGGGATGAAGGAGTACAATATAAAGGGAAAGACTCTTAGTATGGTAGAGGATCAGAAGGACCTTGGGGTCCGGGTCCATAGGACTCTAAAATCGGCCCCGCAAGTGGAGGAGGTGGTTAAGAAGGCGTATGGTGTGTTGGCCTTTATCAATCGAGGGATTGAGTTTAGGAGTCCGGGGATAATGATGCAGCTTTATAAGACCCTCGTCAGACCCCACTTGGAGTACTGTGCTCAGTTCTGGTCGCCTCATTACAGGAAGGATGTGGAAAAGATTGAAAGGGTGCAGAGGAGATTTACAAGGATGTTGCCTGGATTGAGTGGCATGCCTTATGAGGATAGGCTGAGGGAGCTCTGTCTTTTCTCCTTGGAGAGACGTAGGATGAGAGGAGACCTAATAGAGGTATATAAGATGTTGAGAGGCATAGATCGGGTGGACTCTCAGAGGCTTTTTCCCAGGGTGGAAATGGCTGCTACAAGAGGACACAGGTTTAAGGTGCTGGGGTGTAGGTACAGGGGAAATGTTAGGGGGAAGTTTTTCACACAGAGGGTGGTGGGCGAGTGGAATCGGCTGCTGTCAGTGGTGGTGGAGGCAAACTGAATAGGGTCTTTTAAGAGACTCCTGGATGAGTACATGGGACTTAATAGGATGGAGGGTTATAGGTAGGCCTAAAAGGTAGGGATATGTTCGGCACAACTTGTGGGGCCGAAGGGCCTGTTTTGTGCTGTAGTTTTCTATGTTTCTAAAATCAAATACATCGCTAAATACAGAAGTAGTACAACATACAATACAATTAAATTGTTTTACAAAAAATATAATACTGATCTCAGCACAGTGCTTTTAGATTGACCAGACTTCATCTAGTGGCAGAAGCTGGTCGGTGCAGTCAGCAGCTGAAGTCCCAGAACTAACTGCACAGATCGACACCTGCCACTAGACGTAGCCCAGGACTTCAGTACGAATTCAGAGCAAAGCCAGGAATGAAGCCAGCAGGGGAGCTAGAAGCCAGGAGCTGCTGAAGAACAGGCCCCAATGGGGCGATCTTAACTTCTCATCCCACCGGTCAAAGGGAAGGGCTGGCCGGTAGGTTCGAGCCCGATTTCTTGCCTCTTGTAATCTTACCGGGCCCGATTTTCCGGCGAGATCAGCTTCACGTCAAGGAAGGGTGCAAGGGTGATCTCAATATTTAAATCCATTTAAATGTGGATTTAGGAATATAGGAATTTAGAATGGAAATAGTTTACAGGAACAAGCTAGATCATTGATATATTACAACAATGCCCTGCAATATTCATTTAGTGGAGTAAATTACACGCAGTTTTTGTTAATCTAATAGCTTGTGCCTAACTCTTGACATTGTATTTGCATGTAGAAATCAATGCACATATCTAAACAACTGTACCTCAATGAGAAAGAATATTACTGACCTTACTACACCATTTTCTAGTCCTCCAGCAATAACATTGACAGATACACCTTCAGGTTGATTGGAAAAAGCTACAGAGCAGATTATTTCTCGACAATGCACATGGCCACTAAGATCTCCATTTACAGTCCACAGTCTCAGGTCACTGCCACCACCAACTGAAACAACAAGAGAGTAATTTTTTTTTAAGGTAATCCATGTTCCAGAGGACAAACTGCTGTGTTAACTGTTACCACAAAGTTTACAAAAGCTGAAGTAACTCGTGGGAGAAAACATCGTGCTTCAACTTAGAGTCAAATTGATGATTCTTGCGTCGGGTTTATTGAAGGTGTCTTCTTTCCCTTATTACAGCTAGTTTCAGGGTCACCTCCGCACTATCCCAACAATGAGCTGCAGTCATCACCATTCTGACATTCTTATTGCATGAGCTTTGCGGGTCACTGGAGTAAAGGGGTTGAGGGGAAGGGATCAGAAAGGAGAATCGCACGAGGATAATCTCTAGAACCTTTTGGTAACTGATTAGAATGGACCACAGTTAACCTGGGTTCAGGCCACACAATATTCCTCTCTGTCAAATAAAAACCAAAGTGGCCATAATCCGACTAACAGGGAAGAATCTGTTCTGCTTACCTGAATCACAAACTGTTGCACTATCACCAGTTGTCTCACTTGTAGAAACTGCTGTCACTGGACTTTTATGTCCTGTTAAACTCTGAACATAGCACAATCTGCAGGACAAAGAAAACACAGACTGGAATTCTCAACAGCTGTACTACAACACATTTCACGGTGTTCAAATAAAGTTACAATAGTAGGCATTTCAAAGTTTTGCATTAAAACTGTGGCAAAGTATCCCTACCTATCACACAGAAGACTAGGAATCAATTTCCTTATAGGAAGAGTATATTATGAAGTATTGCGTAGAGTTCTGGGCATTGCATTACAAGGATGTGATCGTACAAAGATTACAAGAATGTTGCCAGAAATGGAGAATTCTAACTCTGAGGAAATACTGGATAGGCCAAGGTATTCTTCCTTTGAACAGAAACAGTTGCAGGAAGATTTAATTGAGATATGTAAAATTATAAGGCGCCTAGACAGGAAGGAGCTATTTTCAATAGCAGATAAATCAATAATTGGGGGCATACATCTAAAGTAATTGGGAGAAGGATTAGAGGGAAGATGAGAATTTTTTATCCAGTGCGTGATGTGGGTCTGGAACTCTGTCTGAAAGGCAGCAGAGACAGAAATCCTCAATGTATTTTTAAATATGCATTGCACTGGATGTACTATAATGTAGAGATACAAAAATGAGAAAGTGAGATTAAGCTGAATAGGTTCAGTTACAAAGAGCAGAATATGCTCCTCTCGTGCCATACATTTTCCAAACATCTATATTTACACAAAATATTTGGGAGTACAAATGCAAAATGGAAACTGTTGATGGATGCCAACGGAATAGTTATAAATTAAGTACTTTATCTATTTATATATTAAAAACATCGTAGGGTCACAATGTATCAAAGCAGCTATAAGTGGTGCTTTGCCCATAACATTACCTGACAGGGCCACTAAGACAAAATAAGAAACTAACCTCTGAAAAAACACAGTAAATACAGCTTACACCCATGTAAAATTACACACACACAAATAACAGCTGCAGGATGTTCAACTCCCGAAAGGTAATTCAAAAGCCAGTTAAGGAGTGAATTCAAAAGCATCTGTGATCGGCCATGATCTGTGGCTTCAAATTCATTTTATGTTGCAATAATAATCTTCCATTTGAAGGAACCCATACTCCACTGAGGCAAAGTGCAGAACCAAGACTGTCACCCCTCCCCGTACCCACTGTTGATACAAAGTCCAAGCATTGTAATTCACAACTTGGCTCAGGTTCACATCACACCAACTCTCAGGTGAAAGAAAAATAAGATCAAGACACAGTTCCGCTGTGGGTGAGGGAGGTTAAGTATGCACACAGAGGGACCCCATCCACCAAGACAAATTCAGTAACTATTCGATTTCACAGAATGAAAAATCTTACAGGAGAAACCCCCTCTTGCCACTGATCCAACAAAACCTCTTCTCATTCTGGCTGTTACCGCACCACTCTCTGCTTAACAAATTGACACCAAAATCACCAACTAGAGTTCTCCCTTCCCCACCCTCCATTCTTCCTTCTCTCGCTACTTTTTCCCTTCTAATCGTTTCTCCAAATCATCCTTCCTCTCCTATTTCCAATCTCCCCCCTCTCTGGTATCCCTCCACTTCTCACTACCTCCCCTCCATTAAAATTATCTTCCTGTGAGGCAGCACTTGTTCTTCATTCACTTTCTCTCACTTCTTGAGGACTGCATTGTTGCCTCACAATGCCCCAGGTATCCAGGTTCAATTCCTCGGGTCACTCTCCCCGTGTCTGCATGGGTTTCCTTTGGGTGCTCTCGGGTACTCCAAAGATACACGGGTTAATTGAATTGGCCATGCTAAATTGTCCCTTAATGTCTGGGGGACTAGCTAGGATAAATATGTGGGGCTACGGGGATAGAGCCTAGATGGGACTGTCGTCGATGCAGTCTCAATGGGCTGAATGGCCTCCTCCTGCACTGTGGGGGTTCTATGATTCTATGACTCCGATTGTCAACTCTGCAGCTCACCTCAGGCGCAAAACATTCAATCGTACAGTGTGTCATAACATTAATGTTTCAAGAATGCCAGTTAGATATACACTTTGTCTCTAAGAGCTTTTGTCTGGAGCCAAAGAAATGGCTTTTAACTTCTGATCTCATTTCTGCTGTTTCCATTGACAAATGAATGAAAGGACTTGGCTTTGATCGTCAGCCTGACCTTATACAGGACATCTGGACAGATGCATTGGGTGGGATATTAATGACTCGACACAAGCAAAGAATAGAGCAACATGTCCCAGATTCTACAGCTCTAATCCAATCCCGTGTCAGGCCCCATTGTATCCATCCCTTAGGATGCTCTCTCAGGTATCGATTCTTTTGGAAATTTAACAAGAGGCAACATCTTTCTTCTTAACTATAATGTGTGAAGGTAACTTGATTGGATGATGATGGTGATTTGAGTGCACACCAAGGTTAATGTAACAGAACCATGTACCTTTACAACATGTACATTTGTCTATTTCAATATTTCACTCATTGATTTGGTGGAGCAGTTTAAAGAATTTTTTTACCTGTTCAAATCCCATATAATGCAGGACCCATCCTTGCTGACGCTGATCAAAATGCTGTATGGTTTGCAGACACACAGGCTGGTTACTTCTGCAGTGTGCCCATATAGGTGGACCTTTGCTTCCACTTCAATTTCTGAAGACTAAGATATAGAAATACAATCAGTTGTCAGTGTTCCATCCCACACTCAAAACAGGTACTTTCCTGTATGTCTGTTAACAGTATACAGTTCAGTAAAGAAAGACCTAGATTTACCTTTCATAGCCTTAGGATGTCCCAAAGTGCTTCACAGTCCATGAAATAATTTTGAAGTATAGTCATTATTGTAATGTAGGAAATGCACAGCCAATGTCCACACACTAATTTCCCACAAACAGCAATGATAAACAACCAGATAATCTCTCTTAGTGGTTTTGTGGGAGGGATATTGGCAAGGACTCCCCTGCTCTTCTTTGATTAATGCAATGGGATCTTAAACATCCTCTCCAAGGGAGACCATGGTGTAATGTCTCATCTGAAAGATGGCACCCGAGTGCAACATTCCCTTGATACTGCATTGAGAATGTCAGCCTAGTGCTCAAATGTCTGAAGCAGGGCTTGAACTCTCAAATTTCTGACTTAATTGCGTCTTTGAAGTAATTAAACATTCCAAGGTGCTTTAGCTAGGCCCCAATGGTGGAGCAATTAAAATTGGAAATGTTCAAGAGGCTTATATTAGATTAGCACAGTTATCTCAGGAGGATTGTGGAGCTGGAAACAATGACAGAGTTAGGGAGAGGTAGGCCACTGAGGGATTTGAAAACAAGGATGAGAAGTTTGAAGTTGAGGCTGTGTTTAATCGGGAGCCAGTGTAGTTCAGTGAGCACAGGAAATAAACAGGATTTGGTGCAAATTAGGGCATGATGATTTCAAGTTTACAGGACAGAAGATGGAAAACCAGCCAGAACTTCACTAGAATAATCAGGTCTAAAGGTAACAAAGATATGGCAGAGTGTTTCAGCAGCAGATAAGCTGAGGAAGGAGCAGTCAGGTAATGCTATGGAAGTGGAAATAGATGATCAGGGTGGTGTAGCGGATGTGTGGTTGATTTCAGGGTCAAATATGACACCAAAGTTGTGAACAATCTGATTCAGTCTCAGACAGTTACCAGGAAGGGATGGAGTCAGTGAATAGGGGAGCTGTGGTTGGTGGCGGGAACAGAAGACAATGGCTATGGGTTATCCTAATAATTAATTTGAGGAAATTTCTGCTTATATAGTATCGCATGCTGAACAAACACGAACAATTTAGAGATAGTGGATGGATCAAGAGGATGATGGTGAGGTTAAGTTTGATGTTGGCAGCATACAATGTGGAAACTGATGTGGTTTCAATGATGCTATAGATGAGAAATAGGAAGAGGTTAAGGGAGATCCTTGTAGTACTCCAGAAATAACCTTGTGACAGCAAGAGGAGAAGCTATTGTAGTTGATGTTCTGGATACAATTTGATAAATAAGAATCAAACCAGGTGAGTGCAGTCCTATCCAGCTGGATGACAGTGGAGAGGATGGTGTCAAAGAATGTAAACAGGTCCAGTGGGACAAGGAGAATTCATTTACCTTTGTCATAGTTACATAGGACGGAACTGATAACTTTGGTAAGAGGTCTTTGAATATTGTGCCAGGGTGGATATCTGACTGTAGAGATTCAAACATGAAGTTCTGTGAAGGGTGGAAACGAATTTCAAAGGTGGTAGATTAGAGATGAGGCAGTAGTTTCCAAGGACAGAGGGGTCGAGCATTGATTTTTTTTGAGGAGAGCAGTGATGTTGGCAGATCTGAATGAGAGGGAGACAAATCTGACAAGATTGAACTATTTACATCAATATCAGGTAACATGGGGGCCAGGAATTTAGTGGGAATAAGGTTGAGAGAGCAGGAGGTGGGTCTCAGGGACAAGATGAACTCAGAGAAGCTTGGGCGAGATAGGCAAGAGGCTAGAGAAAGAAACAAGTTCAGGGCCAGGGCAGGAGAGAAACTTAAACAAAGTTTGTTTTTGTGAACTGGGGCAAGGGAGGTGAGTAGCAGAGGCTGCCAATTGGATGGTCTCAATCTTAATGACAAAGAAATACATGAGCTTTTAGCACTTGTTGGATTTGAGGGCAGAGGAGATCAGTGAGAGCGTTTAAGGAGATTATTTGCAGTAGAGAAAAGAAGCTAGGGAAGGGGCTCACCTTTGCATCCAAGGATGATCCTTGAATAATGAGCAGTTTTTACAGGTAAGTGCAGGACCTCATAATACTTTTAAGTGATCCAGTCAGATCTGATAGTAATGGCTAAACAGGTTTTCCACCATATCCATCCCAGTCTGCATCCTTCGGACTTAAGTCAGTGAGTGCAGGTGAGGACCGCACCGGGGGGAGCAGGTGAGAAGGGAAGGAGTGGTTTTACTGTAGATGATTATATCAAAGGTAATGAGAATGTGGCTGAGCAGATCAATAGCTTCAGAAGTGTTGTGGTGAATGGACAGGTGGATTTTTTTGGAAGTTGGAAGTGAATTGGGGAGAATTTCTTCAGCAGCAGACACAGAAGGTGGAGCAAACAGGATGTGGGTGGAGTGCTAGACAAGAAACAATGATGGCCTCAATTGTGGGAAAAGTAAACTGACTCAAAACACATTTATAGCCCTTATCTTCCTGCTTTCACTACAATGTTTTGCAGCAGTCATTAATTCTTAACCATATCATTTGGTCAATAAACTGGATGATGGAGACCCAGCAGAAGGTCCCATTATCTCAACCTCATTATTGGGTCTGCTAGTTTCCATGGTGACGCAATTGTCTTGCCTGGCCTTCAGTTCCCCTCATCTCCTTCCTCTGTATGGCAATGAATAGTGAGTGTATTTACTCAGGTTCTTAAGGCAATTGAGCCACCATTCCCAGAGCCACCTTTGGCCAAGTATCCCATCATGCCTAGGAAACAACCCTCATAACTAAAGCACTTATTTTAAGATTAGTAAAGCATTTTAATATTAACACTACTAGTATAATGCCCCTGGTCCCTACTTCAACCTCACCTGTGATTGATACTATTGGAGGTTACATGAGATGGCATAGCCATGCTTTTAGTCATGAACATGGGTTGGAGAGTTCACATGCAGGAAGAGATTAAAGTAGGATAGAAGCATTCGGAATTTGGTGGAGAAAGGAGATACAAATTTAGATGCAAGTTTAAATGCTTAACATGCGCAGAGGCTGTGGGAGGAAAGTAATTAAGAAAACTCAGTGAGAAAACTGGCATGATACTTGCATGGGTGGTAAAGAACCAGTTTTTAAATGAGGGGTGAGAGAGGTGGAAGTGCCAGAGGAGTCAAGGGATAGACCAAGATGAGACCTGGTGATAAGAGCCACACAAGAGCTTTGACAGCCCAGGCAAGGGAAATGGTGAAAGATATAGCCAGCAGGGGTGATTTCAGTTCATAGAATCATAGAAACCCTACAGTACAGAAAGAGGCCATTCGGCCCATCGAGTCTACAGTGACCACAATCCCACCCAGGCCCTACCCCCATATCCCTACATATTTACCCACTAATCCCTCTAACCTACTCATCTCAGGACACTAAGGGCAATTTTTAGCATGGCCAATCAACCTAACCCGCACATCTTTGGACTGTGGGAGGAAACCGGAGCACCCAGAGGAAACCCACGCAGACACGAGGAGAATGTGAAAACTCCAACAGACAGTGACCCAAGCCGGGAATCGAACCCAGGTCCCTGGAGCTGTGAAGCAGTTAGGAGAACACTACCAACACCCCTCAGCCAGGTTTCTATCAGAGCTGACATTGATGTGATTTATCCAGAATAAGCTCATGGATTGCAAGGACTTTGTTCATGAGTGAATGGACATTCCAGAGGGAGATGGGAAGAAGGGCAGGGATAATTGATATGCTGGCAGAGTGCACAGGGCCAAGTTGGTAAAGGTGGTGACTGGCAAGATTAATCCGCAACTGGTGTACTGGGTATGAAGATCAGGGGGAAAGTAGGTTGGTGTAAATGGATCCCTCAGAGATTGCTAAGAAAGGCACAGACAGAAGCTATAGATTTATCTGAGAGCAAGTCAAGTCTGGGAGAGAGTAGGAAGATCAAGGACTACTGAAGGGTTGGTAGGGATTTGGAAGAGCAGAATACCGTGCAGGGAGAAATGAAAGGAGGCATGACAACAGGGGAGATGGATCTTGGAGGGGTAAAGATATGCTGGCAGAGTGCACAGGGCCAAGTTGGTAAAGGTGGTGACTGGCAAGATTAATCCGCAACTGGTGTACTGGGTATGAAGATCAGGGGGAAAGTAGGTTGGTGTAAATGGATCCCTCAGAGATTGCTAAGAAAGGCACAGACAGAAGCTATAGATTTATCTGAGAGGGCTAATAGTATTCTGATTTGAACTAAATCCAAACAGAAAGTGAAAACCTTTGGGTCAAATTTTCAATCAATTGCAGTAACAATAATTATTTGAAGTAGAACAGTGAGAATTTCCTAATAATTAAAGACACATAGAAACCCTACAGTACAGAAAGAGGCCATTCGGCCCATCGAGTCTGCACCAACCACAATCCCACCCAGGCCCTACCCCCATATCCCTACATATTTTACCCACTAAGCCCTCTAATCTACGCATCCCAGGACACTAAGGGGCAATTTTAACCTGGCCAATCAACCTAACCCACACATCTTTGGACTGTGGGAGGAAACCGGAGCACCCGGAGGAAACCCACGCAGACACGAGGAGAATGTGCAAACTCCACACAGACAGTGACCCAAGCCGGGAATCGAACCCAGGTCCCTGGAGCTGTGAAGCAGCAGTGCTAACCACTGTGCTACCGTGCCGCCCTAGCTGTGTTAAACCAATTAATAGTATTAAAACTTCAATGCAAGACAGCTGTTTGATATAAGTACCGTGCTGCTGGTAAATCTGTTTGAGTACGCAGTAACTACACACACTCATATACACACACACAGGTTTGATACACGTACCGTGCTGCTGGTAAATCTGTTTGAGTACGCAGTAACCACGCCGCACTTGCTGCCAGTAAAGAGCTGACAACTATCAGGCACCCACGCACAACTTGTAACCTGAAAAGTAATTGATTGGACAATTTACAACTTGATTCAACAAGAGACTAATCCTTAGGTATTGCTCTTTAACATATTTTGATTACAACTTTCAAAGAAATTAAAAATTTTCAATCAACAGTGTGCATGTGTCTTTATTCAATATTTTATCAAATGATTAGACAGATTTACAATGACTGTGAAAATTCATGTCAACACTTGGATGTCAGAGAGCATGGTAGTCATGCAATGTGACAACGGTGTACTGAGTGATACAGATTGTGAAGAGGTAATGTTTGGTATCATTGTGCATGTAGAAGCTCATAATGATGCCACACAGATGGGGGCCATTCGGCCTATTGTCCCTGTGCTGGCAATCTGAAAAAGCTACCAATTTGATCCCATATCTTACCCGTTCCCTGTTATTTTTCTTTCTTTTCAAGCATATCTCCAATTCCTTTTTGAAAGTTATTATTGAATCTGCTTCAATCACCCTTTTGGTCAGTGCATTCTAGATCACAACAATCCATTGCATGAAAAGAATTCTCATCTCTCTTCTGTTTTTTTAAAATCAATTATCTTAAAACCTGTGTCCCCTGGTTACTAACCTTACTATCAATGGAAAGATTATTTAAATTTATTTACTCTATCAAAACACTCGGTAATTTCAAACACCTCCTTCATCATATTCCTCTTAACTCTCTCTACTCCAAGGAGAGCAATCCCAACATCTTTACTTTCTCCACATAACTGAAGTTGAATATTACTGAGAGACATATTGCCAAACTTTTGATCTTGCACTCTCCAGAACAAAGAAAATCAATTTTAAAATGATAACATTTATATTACAGAAGAAAAAGTTACCAATTGTTCAGCAAGTGGACTCTGGCTGAGGAGTTGCCATAGAGAAAGGAATGGGGACTATAGGCTCCCCAAAATCCTGAGTGATTCAAAATAAGCACCAGGCTTGAACACATAACTGAAGTCCCTCATCTCTGGTATTTTTTCAGTAAATCCTCTCCAAGGCCTTGACATCCTGCCTAAAGCACGGTGCCCAGAATTGCTCACAATACTCAGCTGAGGCCTAACTCAATGATTTATTAACGTTTACATTAACTTGCTTAAGTTGATCCTGAAGGAAGAAGGATTCTGAAGACAATGGTACAGGGGCATGAAGAGAAGCCATTGCTGTAAATGCTCTGAATGTCTAGCTGAGAGAGAAACCAAGCATTCAACATTAGTTTAAAAATACAATTTATCCAAACAGGGAGCTTGCTTAAAAATTGATTCTATATCAAGAAAGGAATCAATTTACTATAATAGCTTTTTGCTTAATTTTATTACAGTTGATGAAAAAGCAGAAATGAGAAAAGAAAATGTTGCGCATTGCTAATTAAAATAAGCTGAAAGAAGCTAAGAAAATAGAAGATGGATTTTAAGGAGTAGACTACATACCTGGTGTAAGGGAGAGCATTGAATGAAGTTGATGGGGGGCTCACTTTGTTTGCTTTTCAGTCTTAGCATGTTATCAGCATAACCCCAACTCAAAATGGCAGACCACTGGATGTCTGTACTGTGCATACTCCGCACACCTAACAACAAACATTATATCAGACCTGAGAAAGTACATCTAGCAGATAAAACTGAACCGACACAGGCTTTTTTCTGTAATAAAGAGAAGTTTGTGGTGATGACCTGATGAAAGTCTTTAATATTATGAAAGGTTTTGATAGGGTAGATGCAGAGAAGATGTTTTCATGTGGTCGTGGTGGTGGGGGTGAGGCAGGTGGAAGAGACCAAAACTAGGAGCTATAAATATGAGCGAGTCACTAATAAGTCCAATAGAGAATTCACGAGAAATTTCATTCAGAAAGTGATTATAATACGGAACTCACTACCAGACAGAGTAGTTGATGAGAAAAACTTAGATTCATTTAAGGGAAGCTAGAGAAGTACATGAGGAAGAAAGGAATAGAAATAAATGATAGTGTTAGATAAATAATAGAAGAGGTTTGAGTATTATATAAACACCAGTCTGGAGGAGTTAGACTGAATGGATGTACAGCACAGAAACAGATCAGTGTAATTTTTGCACAGTGAAGGAAAGCTACAATTCTATTCTCTACCTTGCTCTTTGCTGTATATCATCATGAGACAAAATTTCCTCGACAGACCGCAAATGGCTCTGGTTGGCAATGCTAACAGCGATCCAAACTGTTCCCCATGGGGTTGACTGAAGCAAACCACAGGGTCTGGTGCACTGGGGGAACCCACATACTCGCCCCACTTCAGCCCTTGAATCCAGGGCAAAGGACTCTGAGACACAGGACACAACATGAGATGTTTAAAATGGATCAATCGCTACAGGTCCCTTTAAGCACTTTTGTCCAAAAAAGAATTCCTTGTACAGTTAACAATGCTACGCTATTAGTAATCATCAAGACTGCAAATTGTTTAATGATGATGAGTTAATTACATTGCGACAAGCTTTTAAATAATCGCTGATAATTTGCCAGTCTACAGTCCTGTGTTCATATTGAATAAAGTTAAATGACTAACATAAAAAAACCTAATAAAAATGTAACTGAAACAGCAAGTAATTAGGAAAATATATCAGGTGACTTCACTAAGAATTAAAAGACTGGTTGTGCAATTATCTTCTTTTAAAGAGATCAGCTGCAATTTCTAATGAAAAATAGATAGTAATTATCTATTCACATATAACATATAAAATCAACAGGCAGGAAATACCAGCCAGGCCATTAAACCTATTCCATAAGAAAGTCTAAAGTTAGTTGCTTCTAAATGTGAAAACTGAAGCAAATGGGGATAAATACCGGGTAGACGACTTCCTTGGCATGCTCCCTACTCTCTCTGAAAGCAAACTGCACAAGGAGACCCATAGCTGCAGGCAGCTCCCCCTCCATTGAGAGTCTAGGCCCGTGCCTGCTCGGATGAGTAGCTGTGAAGAGCTGTCGAGGGGTCTGACCGTAGGTCTTGATCATCGTTTCCAGGGCTCGTCTTTGCACTGGGTCTTCAACGGCAGATACGTCCATGCCAAAGTATGTCTATCACCAAAATATGAATTACAATCATTGTAAAATCAATTAAATATGTATTCCCATGTTTACTGCTCGAAAAATAAAATGGAGCAGTTCCACGAGGGAATGTCACCAACAGAAGAAAGGGTAATTTATCATGCTCTTGATGTCCCAATATACAACATGTCACAAGTACAACCGGCTGTATGATGCTGGATCAGGAAGACTCAACTCCAGCCAGCTGCCCACCAGAGAAGGAAGATCAGAATTCATCCTAAGGCATGTCTAGTGTTAAATGTTCAGTTGGATTCAGGGCAAGTGGAGATCTCCAAACACTAATGGAAGCTGGTTGGATATGAAATAGTTATTGATCTGAAACAAGAGGCAGGTTAGGAGGAACAATGAGCAAAGTTGTAGTGTGCGTCAGGTGATTTCCACCTTCCAGTGATCTTGCCAGAGATAAAGTCCACATAGCAGTGGGTAGCTAATTAAGCCCATTAATGGAACAATAGGGGAAAGATGCTTGAGCTGCTGGGATCTTCCCGATGATGTAGGGGTCCCTCACTGATACCACAGCCTGTCATTAAACTGGAGGTGGCCTCCCAGCAGCATGCCAGGGAACCACTGACACCTTTTGTTGCTCACAACAGACCAGACGTTCTGAGATGAAAGGCTGCAGTTATGGCAGCCAGTTGCCCTGGGTAGGGAATCCCCTATTCACGGAGACGGCCTGACACCAATGGCCATGCTGGTTTTTCCCCCCCAATATTTCATTTTCCTACATATTTTTTCTAATGCTGCAGAGGGCGCCTCCAGCTGACTGCCAAGTGCACATCATGGGCCCTACAAATGGGCCCTCCACACTTTACCATCTACATGACCTTAATTTGACAGGACTCCTAAAGGCCACCTCCAGGAAGATCATGACCAATGGCACTTCCAGGATGTTGACGTGATTGAGACTGACATCAGAGAATTGTTACAGTTCAGGAGACCATTCAGCCCATTGTGTCTGATTGGCTCCCCAATTGAGCAATTAAGCTGGTGCCATTCTCTTGTTTTCTACTCATAACCCTGCACACTCTTTTTCAAATAACTGCCTGATTGCCATTTGAAGGCCTTGATTTACCTGCCTCCACCACACACTCAGGCAATGCATTTCCAATCCTGACCACCCGGTGTGTGAAAAAGGTCTCTCATATTACTTTTGCTTCTTCTGCTGATTATTTTAAATCTGTGCCCTCTCACTTTTGACCCTTTCATGAATGACAACAGTTTCTCCCTATCTGCTATGTCCAGACCCCTCATAATTTTGAATACCGCTATCAGATTTCCTCTCAGCCTTCTCTTCTCCAAAGAAAACAATCTTAACTATCACAGTCTGCCTTCATAATTGAAGTTGCTCATTCTTTAATTTGATTTGTTATTGTCACATTAGCATACGGTGAAAAGTATTATTTCTTGTGCACTATACAAAGCA
This sequence comes from Mustelus asterias, assembly GCF_964213995.1. Classification (NCBI taxonomy): domain Eukaryota; kingdom Metazoa; phylum Chordata; class Chondrichthyes; order Carcharhiniformes; family Triakidae; genus Mustelus; species Mustelus asterias. The sequence goes on from NC_135805.1 coordinate 139,738,224, forward strand.
TAGCATTCATAGAGAAGGGAAGGAGAGTGTGCAGAATGTAGTGTTACAGTCACAGCTAGGGTATAGAGAAAGATCAATGTAATGAAAGGTAGGTCCATCCAAGAGTCTGACAGCAGCAGGTCGGTACGTAACCTGACTTTTGTATCTTTTTCCCGATGGAAGGTGGAAGAGAGAATGTCCGGGGTGCGTGGGGTCCTTGATTATGCTGGCGGCTTTGACAAGGCAGCGGGAAGTGTAGACAGAGTCAATGGGTGGGAGGCTGGTTTGCGTGATGGATTGGGCTACATTCACGACTCTTTGTAGCTTCTTGGAAACATTCTTCAGAATCTTTTCTGCACAATTTTAAATGTCTTTCTTTTAAATTGATTCATGGGCTGTGGGCATTGCTGGCAAGGCCAGGATTTATTGTCTATCTGAAATTGCCCTCGAGAAAGTAGAGGTGAGTTGCCTACTTGAACTGCTGCAGTCCACATGGTGTAGATACACTCTCAGTGCTGTTAGGAAGAGTGTTGCAGGATTCTGACCCCAGCCACAGGGAAGGATCAACAATATATTTCCAAGTCAGGATGGTGAGTGACTGAGATGAGAACTTCCAATTGGCATTGTTCCCACTTGTCTGCTGCTCTCGTCCTTTTAGATGATAGCAGTCATGGGTTTAGAAGGTGCTGTCTAAGGAGCCTTGGTGAATTACTGCAGCGCATCTTGCAGAAGGTTCACACTGTTGAATTTGTGTGTCGGTGGTGCGAGATGTGAATGTTTGTTGATAGAGTGCCAATCAAGCGGGCTGCTTTGGCCTGGATGGTGTCAAGCTTCTTGAGTGTTACTGGAGTTGCATTCATCCAGAGTGGAGAGTATAGCATCACAGTCTTGACTTATGTATTGGAGATGATGGACAATCACAAAGTGAGTTACACATCGCAGGATTCCCAGCCTCTAACCTACGCTTGTAGCTGTATTTAGATGGCTAGTCCAGTTCAGATTCTGGCCAGTGGTAACCCCCAGGGTGTCGATAGTCTGGGATTCTGTGATGGCCAACACCTGACATTTGTATGGCATGAATGTTGCTGGCGAGGGGGCGCGGGGCGAGGGGAGGGCCAGCATCCCCAAGGGGGGAG